>NC_057806.1:621150231-621450231 GCF_018294505.1 Triticum aestivum | reverse complement strand
CAATGGCCTCATTTCGCAGAATGGCAGCAGGGGTCAGAGCAGGACTGGAGGAGTGCATAGGCTTCTTCTTCTTCTTCATCTCGATCTTGGAGACGCCAGAGAGATCTTCAGACTGCACACTTGGTGCAGGTGGAGCGGTAGCCAAGGGCTTCACTCATAAAGCTTTTGGTGGATAGGAAGGATTCAGAGCCTTGGGTTTCTTCTGATTCTTCGGCTTCGGAGGTGCAGACGCTTCATCAGAGTCAGCGTCATCTGCTGGTCGATCCACATCTGCCCCTTGAACCCTGATATGAGTGATGAGACCTTCTAAGTCATAGAAGGGCCCAACCAGATTTGGTTCAGCTTCGTGTGTGCCATCGGCACGAGGCGCAGAGGGGCCAGGATTGAATTCTAATCCCAAGATTTCTTGTTCTCCTTGGTCGAGTTCTTGGCAAACTGAAAGTTGCGCTTGAACAGATTGTCATCCCAACACCATAGCAGAGATGTGGGATGAGCATCAGTAGGTTGAGGTCCACGGACCATGCAAGGGAAGAAACCATGAGCAATGGCTTCAGTTCTGGTCTTGGGTTGAAGATTTTTATAGAGAATATCTCCCCAGGGATGCTTGATATCATTCTTCTGAGCATACTCCTTGGTGACGAATCTGTACTTAAACCATTGCTCGGCCCAATATCTTCGAATCCATTGGATTCGTGTTTTGCATTCATTATAGGTTTCTTTAGGATCAGTTTTGTACAGTTCATGTAGATCAGCTGGCAAATCCTTTGATGTTTCCCCGCGGCGCTGTCTGCCGCCCTTCCTCACTGACTTTTGCGAAGCCATGAAGTTCAAACTGTATGGCTTCAATACTGACAAAGGCTTCTTGGTCAAACAAGAACTGGCTTCGGGAGAGTTGATATGATGCTGTAAGAATTCTGCAAATGAATGCAGACTATGAGAACCAAGGGATTCTCCCACGGACATGTACCTGTGACAGCATTAAAGATGCGAGGGAAGGGGAAGAGGTCATATGCATTCTCAGAAGATTTTGAAGATAAATCAGTTTGAAGACATTGAGCTCATAACGTGAAGACATTCACTTATGTGTTTGAAGTTGGTTCCTGAAAGTGCTAGCGATTGACTAGAGGGGGGGGGGTGAATAGGCGATTTTTATGAAAGTCTTCAAAACATGTAAGTTTTGAAGACAAACGATAGAAATAAACCTATTACCATGCAGCGGAAGGTAGACTACACTTGGCAAACCATAGTCAAAGTATTCAATGAGGTGAAAGCACAATGACTAATGGCAGCTAGGCAGTAAGGATCAAGTAGGAAGATATTGTGAAGCCAATCAGAACAAGTAATCACTCAGTGAAGCCAAATGGTGATGCAATTGCACAATGACTTCACAAGGACCAACAGTAAATAAAGGGAAGGGAAAGATGAAACCAGTGACTCGTTGAAGACAATGATTTGTTGGACCAGTTCCAGTTGCTGTGACAACTATACGTCTGGTTAGGGAGGCTGAGATTCAACTCAGAAGACCTCGTCTTCACCTTATTCCCCTTGAGCTAAGGACACCTAGTCCTCGCCCAATCACTTTGGTAAGTCTTCAAGGTAGACTTCCAAACCTTCATAGACTTCGTTCATCGGCGATCCACAATGACTCTTGGATGCTCAGAACGCGACGCCTAACCGGCTGGAGGATTCACAGTCCTCAAGTGTAATAAGTCTTCAGATCACACAGACAGGAAGACTTAAGTGATGCCTAACACTCTTTGGCTCTGGGTGTTTAGGGCTTTATCCTCGCAAGGAATTCTCTCTCAAAGGCTTCGAGGTGGGCTGCTCTCAAACGACAAAAGCCGTACTCTAACTCTAAGCAGCCAACCATTTATGGTTGTAGGGGGTGGGCTATTTATAGCCACTAGGCAACCTGACCTGATTTGTCCGAAATGACCCTGGGTCACTAAGGAACTGACACGTGTTCCAGCGGTCAGATTTCAAACACACACGGCAACTTTACTTGGGCTACAAGCAAAGCTGACTTATCCAACTCTGGACAAGATTTGCTCTCATAGTCTTCACTCGAAGACATAGGATTTTGGTTAAGCATCACTTCAGTCATTCTGACTGGTTCTCTTGGACCCCACTTAACAGTACGGTGGTTCCTATGACTCAACAAAGAAAAACACAGAACGATGAAACTGCTAAGTCTTCGCGCTCCATATTCTTCACGCGATGTCTTCTCTTGTCATAGTCTTCAATGTGAATGTCTTCACATACCACCTTTGACTTCAATGTCTTCATACATTTTTAGGACTTCTACCTGTGTTATCCTGCAATTCTCACAAACACATTAGTCCCTCAACTAGGTTTGTTGTCAATACTCCAAAACCAACTAGGGGTGGCACTAGATGCACTTACAATCTCCCCCTTTTTGGTGATTGATGACAAACTAGTTGAAGTTTCAACGGGGAATATAATATGTGAAATGTAAAGGATAGGGAATTGTCTTCATAAGTTGCAAGGGCTCCCCCTGAAGATGTGCATATAAGTAATTTGCTTTTGGAATGCAAATGCACATGGCAGGTTGTACATGTGGAGATCCTCTTCAACTTATGATGACAATTCATCATGCATGAAAAGTATGTGAAGATAATGACATGCATAATGAAAAATGGACGTCTGCAAAATGATGTAAGTGCGGAATTTATCGTCGCACATGCGGAATTTATCATCGCATCACAGAATAGCAAATAAGTAGCAGACGACCATCGAGTTTAAGTGTTACAACTCAAAGAGCCAAATGTATCAAAACGAGAGTTGTAAACACTAAGCAAAATATAAAGCAACCGCCCATATGGACCCGCTTGAAGACTATCAAACTCATATGCTTCTCCCCCTTTTGTCAGTAAGGACCAAAAAGGTTTGAAGACATAGAGCATCTACTCGTTCCCATGAGGAGTAGGTGAAGCAGCAAGGTCGTCGGTGTAGTTTGGCGGTGCAGACGAACTCGGGGCAGTGTCGATGCATGCTGAAGTAGGGGGCGGTGAAGTGGCATCATCTTCGTCCTCGATCACTATGGCATTCACAGTTGCCGCGGAGGAAGAGAACTTAGAGTCTTCAAGAGACGGAGTTCGTCGCAGTACAGTCCTTCTTGGAGGTGTGGAGTCAAACTTGAAACGTTCAGAGAAGCCATCCTCTTGAAGATCATCTTCAGAACACATAAGCGTCAGCCCTTTCCATGTATGCCGACAGGTTTCATGGGCAACAAAGGCATTCTTGGTGGCAAGATTGCGAATGCGGTTGACATCCACCAAGAGGCTTTGCATTTGGCGCTTCAGCTAGTCATGATGCCTATCCTGTTTCTGATGAAGGGCAACCAGAAGCTCTCGGTCATTGAGAACACGAGATCGCTTCTTGGGCCATTGGGCAATAGTGCTTTCAGTGGCTTCAGTGAGGGCACGATGAGGTGCACGTGTAGTACCAGCCAGAGGATAAACACGAGTGACTGCTTCAACTCCTTCAATGTTTTGAGAGAAACTTTGATGCTCAGCATTCTGAAGACTAAGAGGCTCCTTGGCAGGCTCTGGATAGATGGCTTCAACGGACATATCAACGTCAGGCAGAAAGATCCGATGATTGCGAGCAGAGGGCTGATATGAGACAGCTGAGTGTAGTTTGATCAGCCGCATTATCCATGGAGCGTAAAACTTCAAGCCAAAAAGATCAGATCCTGATGCAGCAAGTTGGCGGATGAAGAAGTCTTGTGCATTGAAGCATTTGCCGTGAAGAATATAAAAGACCAAAGTCTTCATTGCACCTTCCAGCTTTGCATGTGGAGAATGTCCTTTGATGGGCCAGAGAGTTCGCCTGATAATGTGATAGATAGTGCGTGGCAGATACTCAAGGTCTTCAACAAAGAACTCCTTAGGATATGCAGCATCTGGAGGCAAAGGCTTCATCATGCTAAGCATCTGACTCATGTTCGGTTCAGGCTTCTGAAAGATGCTCTCCATAGCTGCACTGTGAAGCTGACAACCAGGTTCATAAAGATCTCCAGGAGTGGGCAGACCAGTGAGCTCAATGATATCAAAGGCTTTGGCTTCGTGATGAACATTGCCGGTCATCCACTCAAGGACCCAAGTCTTCGGATCTCTGTTGTAGCCACGAATGTGAAGAGTGGCATAGAATTGGAGCAGCAACTCTTCGTTCCAGTGCTCTTGGTCGGTGACGAAAGGCAACAATCCAGACTCTTTGAAGCAATCCAGAGCTTCTTCCAAGCAAGGCAGACCAGTTATGGCTTCAGTGTCAAGACGCATATGAGGGAAAATGCGACCTTGATTGTACAGAATGCATGAGTAATAACTTCGCTGCGGATAGCTCCAGAACCGATCAGAAGATATTCTTTCCCTTGAGTAGGGGTTCTTGGCGCTATTGAAGAAGGTGTTGTCTGCTTTGAAGCCGTTGACATTAAAGGATCCGGGTGCTGATGCAGGACCTGGAAACCTGGGCAACCTTGGCATTGGCTTCTGTACCTGAGGCCTGTGCTCAACGTGATAGTCAAACTGAGGACCAGCAGCAGGCGCAGGAACAGGAGCAGTAGCATCATTGGCTTCACTGACTTCTGGCACATTGGTTGGTGCAGGCTCCACATTTGCTTCAGCCATGACAACGTCATTGGCTTCATTTGTGTTGGTGGTGGCAGCCTCAAGATTCTCAACCTCCACTTGATGAGCTGGAGGGTCGGGCACAGACACGTTCTCCTCGAGAACAGCTTCTTCAGTAATGGGGGGAGTAGGGACACGTTCTTCTTCTTGTGTGTCGTCGGCTGATGCAGCCGGAATGTCTTCAGCAGCTTTAGCCTCAGACTCGGAGACATTCACAGTAGGAGTGGCATCTGGAAACACTTGACGTGCAACAGATTGGTGGGGCACTTCTCCTTCTGGAACGCTCGAAAGAGGGACTTGAGACCTTGGTCCTTTGCGAAGCCTGCGTAACGCTGGCGACGCCTCTGGAGACGGAGTTGGCTGGGCCTCAAAGTCATCTTCTTCTTCTTGCCGGGGTGGTGTGACTTGTTGTTGTGGGTGATCAGCCCATGATGCATCCTGAGCAATTGGCGTCAGAGGACGACCAATGCTGATGAGTTCGCTGTGCGTAAGCACAGGCGATGATACCAAGTTGTGCTCGATCTGAGGAAGAACTACATCATCTTCAACATTGTCATGGTGACCAATGTCTTCAGCAGCGGTGGGATCAGCTGCTGGAATGTCTTCAGCTTCATGAGCCTCTGTGGAAGCAGGCTCATGGACAGTCAGTTGGCGCTCTTGATGTTCAGCTGCAGGGCGAACCATGGAGATAGGTTCAACAACTAAGGGCTCTGTGGGAGCAGCCCGATCCTTCTTGGTCTTGCGCTTCTTCTTGGAGGGAGCAGCATCAGAGGCTTCAGGATGTTTCCTCTTTCTCGCTTCAGCCTCAGCAGTCCTCGTCTTCTTCAGTTCTGAAGCGGTTGACCTGACCTTTGGCTTCGAGCCAGTCATGCTGGCTGGGAAGACAATGGGATGTGCTTCCTGCCTTGGTGCTTCGGGTTCGGCCACAGCTGGCTTCTTCTTCTTCTTTGCAGCCATCCTGGGATCGATGCCAGGACGACCAAGGGCCTTGCGCTTCTCAGCCTCATTGTAGGCTTGCACACACTTGTCAGCCAGGCTCTTCATGCGCTCACGAGAACCTTGAGCTTCTTCACGCTTCTTGAGAAAGGCTTCTTTGAGCTCGTGCAGCATGATCTTGAAATTTTTGACCTCTTGCACGCTGAGCTTGGCCATGTGCTTCTTGAACTGAGCTTTCTCAAAGTCGATCTTTTGCTTCAGTTCAACGATGCGCTGAGCTAGAGCTAGCTCTGAAGCAATGGCGCCATGGAAGGCGACACTGAGGCCAATTGGAAGTTGCAGATCTTCAAAGCTGAGGTTGGGCGTGTCAAACCACTCATCAATGAAGTTGTGGATGATTGCCACGTCAAAGAGAGGCAAATCATTGAAGATTTCTGCTTCTTCTTTGCTCTTGATCAGTTGCTCAAGAGCGTCATCTGCAAGATCTTCATCGCTGGACAGATCAATGGCGTCGTTGCGCAGAATAGCAGCAGCAGTCAGTTCTTGGCTGGTGTGTTGCAAAGGCATCTTGACTCTCGAGGGCTTGGAGATGCGTGACAAATCTTCAGACTGCACACTGTCTTCAGGAGGTGCAGTAGCCAGTGGCTTCGCCCGTGAGATTTTTGGTGCTGAGGCAGGCTTTGAAGCTTTAGGCTGCTTCAGTTTCTTTGGCTTCGGCGGTGCAGGCGCTTCATCAGATTCAGCGTCATCTGCAGGCTCATCCACGGCTGTCCCTTGAACCATGATATGAGTGATGAGACCTTCCAGGTTGTAGAAGGGCCCAACAAGATTGGGTTCAGCTTCGCGGGTGCCATCGGCACGGGGAGCAGAGGGACCAGGGTTGAAGTCTAGTCCCAATGACTTCTTGTTCTGCTTCGCCGAATTCTGGGCAAACTGGAAGTTGCGCTTGAACAGATTGTCGTCACGACACCATAGCAATGACGATGGGTCAGCATCCGCAGGCTGTGGTCCACGGACCATGCAGGGATAGAAGCCTTGTTCAATGGCTTCATCTCTGGACCTGGGTTGAAGATTTCTGTATAGGATGTCTCCCCATGGTCGCTTGATGGCATTCTTCTCAGCATATTCCTTGGTCACAAACCTGTACTTGAACCACTGTTCTGCCCAATATCGTCGAATCCATTGGATTCGTGTCTTGCGCTGATTGTAATCCTCTTCTGGATCTGTCTTGTACAGCTCTGAGAGGTCATCGGGCAGATCTCTTGATGTTTCACCTCGACGCTTTCTGCCACCCTTCCTTACTGATTTCTCTGCAGCCATGAACTTTAAACTGAATGGCTTCAACACGTTCAAAGGCTTCAAAGGCTTTCGCTTGCTGGACAAACAGGAACTGGCTTCGGGAGAATTTATATGATGCTGTAAGAATTCTGCAAATGAATGCAGACTATGAGAACCAAGGGATTCTCCCACGGACATGTACCTGTGACAGCATTAAGGTGCGAGGGAAGGGGAAGAGGTCATATGCATTCTCAGAAGATTTTGAAGATAAATCAGTTTAGAAGACATTGACCTCATCGTGCGAAGACATTCACTCATAGATAAGGAGTTGGTTCCAGATTTGTACGAATCCACGGATCAGTACAAGTGAGGAATCTAACTACTTTGTGAAGCATAAGTGAACATACTAGGCATATTATGAGATGCAGTATGAAATAGATCCAACTTGTGTGAACAGAAACTGCTTGTGGTAGAAAGTGATGAATCTATAGGATCAAAGGGGCCGTAAAAAGGAAGTTTTATTTACCACACGAAGAACTGCTAGACGGAGTGGAAGAGGAGGCCGAGCAGTTCGATCGTCCGTGCCCTAACTTGGCGACGGAGGACACCTACGGCGACGGCGGAGAAGACGATGTCCGCGGCCGGCGTGAAGACGGCGTCGGAGAGGTCGCGGCAGCTAAGCGCTTCGTCGCCGGCGTCGTCGAGGGCTAGCGGTGGCGCTAGGGTTTGTGCGAGAGTGGAAGAAAGGATAATGACTGTGGTGAGGCGTGTATTTATAGGGACAGGGACGGCACAGTGTTATTACACAGGTGCCCCTGGCGATTCACATCTGAAGGACACGTGGCCATCATGCAACATATCGGAGGTTGTTCCACGTTCCCACACACGCCTGGATTGTCGGGTGGTCATTCCCACTTCTCTGGGTTTTAGGTGAAGGAATTAGCATTGAAAGCGGACTTAATGTTTGTCTCTGTATCTTCTGCTGACAAGGACGCAGAGAAGACATTCGACAGTTTCAAGAGAATGCATATGATTTGGAGAGATAGAGTTTGAGATAGAAAGCATAGAGAGGTTAGGGTCCGATCACATTCACTTAGTTCAAAAGATTCAACAAGAAGACATAGCTATAAGTGAATGTTGTAGAGGACAGAACACTAGTATATATATATAATCAACATAGTGAAGATAATCATGAAGACAGGTTGAGATTGAAACCAAACCAAATGTGAGGACATAGCAAATGCAACGCATGGGTGAAACACTTCAAACAGAAGAATTTGGTGGTGGCGTTACCCACCGTATAGGAAGTATTAGACCCAGACACGGCGCACAATTATCGTGGCGCTCCGAAGTCAAATTCCACATTAATGTATTCACACTTAGAATGTATGTCTTCATTGATTGAAGATATACTTTACTTCGTGTGTTGCACATCTAAGTCATCAATATGCATAAGTGTTAGGATGTGTGCCTGATCACAGGACATTTGAGGATTCCAAGATATTTAGCTCACACCGTAACTTGCAAAATCTCTTCTCATCCAAGGGCTTGGTGAAGATATCTGCCAATTGCTCTTCAGTGTTGACGTGTATGATATCAATATCTTCCTTCACAACATGATCTCTGAGAAAGTGATGACGAATTTCAATGTGCTTTGTCTTCGAGTGCTGAACTGGGTTGTTGGCAATCTTGATGGCGCTTTCATTGTCGCAGTAGAGTGGCACTTGCTTCAGATGAATGCCATAGTCTTTGAGTGTTTGCTTCATCCACAGAAGCTGAGCGCAGCAAGATCCAGCAGCAATGTATTCAGATTCAGCAGTGGAGAGAGATACACAGTTCTGCTTCTTTGAAGACCAACATACAAGTGATCGTCCCAGAAAATGACATGTGCCTGATGTAGACTTGCGATCCACCTTGTCACCAGCATAATCAGCATCCGAGAATCCAACCAGATCAAACTCTGAGCCCTTTGGATACCATAATCCTAGTGTTGGGGTGTAAGCCAAATATCGAAGAATTCGCTTCACAGCTAAGTGATGCGATTCCTTTGGTGCCGCTTGGAATCGAGCACACATGCAAACACTAAGCATAATATCTGGCCTAGATGCACATAGATAAAGTAAAGAACCAATCATGGAGCGGTATACCTTTTGATCGAACTCTTTACCATTGTCGTCGGGACCCAGATGATGTTTGGCTGGCATTGGCGTCGTGAAGCCTTTGCAGTCTTGCATACCAAATTTCTTCAGGCAATCTTTGAGGTACTTCTCTTGAGATATGAAGATGCCGTTGCGTTGCTGACGTATTTGAAGACCAAGGAAGAACTTCAGCTCACCCATCATGGACATCTGATATTGCTCTTGCATCATATATCCAAACTCTTCACTGTATTTCTGATTGGTGCAGCCGAAGATAATGTCATCCACATATATTTGGCACACAAACAGTTCACCATCATATGTCTTCGTGAAGAGAGTGGGGTCGAGGGAACCAGGTTTGAAGCCTTTGCTCTTCAGGAAGTATTTGAGTGTGTCATACCAAGCCCGAGGGGCTTGTTTGAGGCCATACAGTGCCTTGTTGAGCTTGTACACCATGTCAGGATGTTTTGGATCTTCAAAGCCAGGCGGTTGTGCAACATACACTTCTTCTTCAATCTTGCCATTGAGAAAAGCGCTCTTCACATCCATTTGATATAGAAGTATGTTATGATGATTTGCATAGGCCAGCAGTATGCGTATGGCTTCAAGTCTAGCCACAGGAGCAAATGTTTCATCGAAGTCAATCCCTTCAACTTGAGTGTATCCTTGAGCAACGAGACGAGCTTTGTTTCTAACAACTTGACCATGCTCATCTTGCTTGTTGCGATATATCCATTTGGTGCCTATTATATTGTGCTTGCGAGGATCAGGACGCTTAACCAGTTCCCATACATTATTCAGCTCAAACTGTTGAAGCTCTTCTTGCATAGCTTGAATCCATTCAGGTTCCATGAAGGCTTCTTCAACTTTCTTGGGTTCAGATATTGAGACGAATGCGAAGTGCCCACAGAAATTTGCTAGCTGTGTTGCCCTTGAACGAGTGAGTGGACCTGGTGCATTGATGCTATCAATTATTCTCTCAATCTGTACTTCATTTGCAACACGAGGATGTACAGGACGAAGATTTTGCTCTTGCTGATCATTGTCATCGTTAGAGGGATTGTCTTCAGGCTGAGCATTGTCTTCAGGTTGATCAGGTGCGGAGATGATAAGTTCCTCTTCAGGCTGAGCTTCAGACGGTATGATTTCTCCAGTTCCCATAAGTTTGATTGATTCACTGGATGGAACTTCATCTAGCACATTTGGCAGGTGCTCTCTTTGTGAGCCGTTCGTCTCATCAAACCGCACATCCACTGTTTCAACCACTTTATAGTGAAAAAGGTTGAAGACTCTGTAGGAGTGCGAATCCTTTCCATATCCAAGCATAAAACCCTCATGTGCTTTTGGTGCAAATTTTGAAGTGTGATGTGGATCCTTGATCCAGCACCTGGCGCCAAATACTCTGAAGTAACTGACATTTGGCTTCTTGCCAGTAAGGAGCTCATAGGATGTCTTGTTCAGAAGCTTGTGAAGATAAACACGGTTGATGATATGGCATGCAGTATCAATGGCTTCCGGCCAGAATTTTCTTGGAGTCTTGTATTCATCAAGCATCGTCCGGGCCATCTCAATAAGTGTTCTGTTCTTGCGTTCGACGACGCCATTCTGCTGTGGCGTGTACGGAGCTGAGAATTCATGTGTGATGCCTAAGGTATCAAGATATGTATCTAGGCCAGTGTTCTTGAATTCAGTGCCATTGTCACTTCTGATGTGCTTTATCTTGGCGCCATAGTTGTTCATTGCTCGACTGGCGAAGCGTCTGAAGACATCCTGCACTTCAGTCTTGTAGAGGATTATATGCACCCAAGTATATCTTGAATAATCATCAACAATGACAAAGCCATAGAGACAAGCAGTAGTAGTAAGAGTTGAGTAATGAGTGGGACCGAAAAGATCCATGTGGAGCAGTTCGAAGGGTTGAGTCGTTGTCATGATTGTCTTCGAGGGATGCTTGGCCCTCGTCATCTTTCCTGCTTCACAGGCACCGCATAAGTGATCCTTCTTGAACTTGACGCCCTCGATGCCTATGACATGCTTCTTCCTTGCAAGGGTGTGGAGGTTCCTCATGCCAGCATGCCCTAGCCTTCGATGCCAGAGCCAGCATTCAGAAGCTTTTGCTAGAAGACATACTGCAAGTTGTGGTCCTGCTGAGAAATCTACCACGTACAAATCATCTTTCCGATACCCTTCAAACACTAGAGACTTGTCAGATTCCATTAGTACAAGGCAACGATATTTTCCAAACATCACAATCATGTTTAAATCGCAAAGCATTGAGACAGACATTAAGTTGAAACCAAGGGATTCAACAAGCATGACTTTATCCATGTGTTGATCCTTTGAGATTGCAACTCTACCTAGACCCAATACCTTGCTTTTACCAGTGTCAGCAAATGTGATGTGACTTTTGTCAGATGGACGTAAAGTTGAGTCCATGAGAAGGCTTCGCTTGCCAGTCATGTGATTTGTACACCCACTATCAATAATCCATTCTGAAGCAGCTGGTGTCGTACCCTACAGTGCAGTTAGGGGGATAGGCTTCACGAAGAGAATTGTGAAGCAAAAACATTTGACGAACCAGTGGATTATTAAAGCTTAGATCGAGATTAGGACTGATAGGGCAAGTAGCAAGCGATTCAGGAACAAAGTACATAATAAGACCATTTGGGCATTTGATCTTGCGCCCTACAAGATGTTTAAGGTCCCCAGCAATAGTGTCAGACGATTTTGGTTTTCGGCTGGAGACCTTTCCCTGCAAAAGAGAGTTAAGCTTTCTTAGCCACCCACATCTTCAAGGGTGGCTTCGAAGCAATGAGTCTAAGTGCAGCATCTGAGAACTTTGGCTTTGGAGCCCTAGCAAAAAGTCTTGCAGGTGGACAATAGTACTCATAAGAATAAGCAGAATAGTTCTTGGTCTTATGAACATGGCGGTTTGATGAAACGCGCTCATATTCACAGGCCTGAGTATGGTTTCCCTGCAAAACATTTGCGTTAGTGCGACTCAGGTGAGTCCTCTGTCTGTATGAAGCCTTTGGACCGTATGAAGCCTGTGGTCTGGGGTTTGTCTTCTTCACCTGTGGTGTCATGATGACATTCACAGGAAGATTCTCCAAACACCTTTTCGGCACCCAGATCTTCTTCATAGGCGGTCCATTCCTGCAGTTAGTACCAATATACCTGGCAAACACTTCACCATTCTGATTCTTAAACAGTTTATAGTTTGCATCAAAGGATTCATCAATAACAATGGGATTAGCACAAGTGAAGCCAGATAGGGTGGATGGATCCGCTGAAGGTTCCTTTGCAGCAACCCATGTGGTTTTGGGGTACTGCTCAGGTTTCCAGTAAGAGCCATCAGCATTCATTTTCCTTTCGAACCCAACACCCTCTTTCCTAGGGTTTCGGTTCAGGATCTGCCTTTTGAGGACATCACATAGTGTCTGATGCCCTTTGAGACTTTTGTACATCCCTGTTTCAAGCAGTGTCTTCAACCTAGCATTCTCATCAGCAATAGCAGTGGTATCCTCAGCAGAGGGGTTAGTTACCACATCAACAGTTGAAGATATTGCAATAGTAGCAGCAGTAGAACATTCAGCAACAGAAGTAGCGTTATCACGCTCAATGCATTTAAGACATGGTGGTTCAAATCCTTCCTGAGCTGAACTGATCTGTTCGGCGCGAAGTGACTCGTTTTCCTTTTGAAGATCTTCATGAGCCGCTCTCAATTTCTCAAGATCTTGCTTCCTTTGAAGATAATCATAGGAAAGCCTTTCATGAGTTGTTGAGAGCGTTTCATGACGACTTTCAAGTTCCTCATACTTAACGTGAAGATTTTTTATGTCTTCAATTAAGGACTGAGATCGAGTCATTTCAGCGTCTAACAGATCATCGCTTTTGTCTAACAGTTTTTGAATGTGTTCCATAGCTTTCTGTTGTTCAGTTGCAATTTTAGCAAGTGTTTTGTAGCTGGGTTTGGAACCACAATCAGAGTCATCGTCACTAGATGTTTGATAGTGAGTAGTGCGTGTGTTTACCTTGGCACCGCGTGCCATGAAGCAGTAGGAAGGAGCGGAGTAGTCCTTGTCATTTGCATCGGTGTCGGTGATGAAGTCATTGTCTTCAGTGTTGAAGATGGACTTGGCAACGTATGCTGTAGCCAGACTCGCAACGCCAGAATCGGACTCCTCCTCAGACTCCACCTCCGCCTCCTCAGAAGCGGACTCCTCCTCAGAATCCATTTCCTTGCCAACAAACGCACGTGCCTTGCCAGATGAGCTCTTCTTGTGTGATGAAGACTTGAGGAAGACTTGGAAGAAGACTTTGAGTATTTCTTCTTCTTCTTGTCGTCAGAGTCATACTCCTTGCTCTTCTTCTTCTTCTTGTTCTCATTGTCCCACTGTGGACACTCAGAGATGTAGTGGCTAGGTTTCTTGCACTTGTGACATGTTCTCTTCTTGTAGTCATGAGCAGAAGCTTCATCATTCCTTGAGCTTGATCGTGAAGACTTTCTGAAGCCTTTCTTCTTGGTGAATTTTTGGAACTTCTTCACAAGCATAGCAAGCTCCTTTCCAATGTCTTCAGGATCATCAGAACTGCTGTCAGATTCTTCTTCAGATGAGGAGACAGCCTTTGCCTTCAAGGCACGAGTTCGCCCATAGTTGGGACCGTAGATGTCTCTTTTCTCAGAAAGCTGAAACTCGTGTGTGTTGAGCCTCTCAAGTATGTCAGACGGATCGAGTGTCTTGAAATCAGGACGTTCTTGAATCATCAGGGCTAGGGTGTCAAACGAACTGTCAAGTGATCTCAGGAGTGTCTTGACGACTTCATGCTTGGTGATCTCAGTAGCGCCGAGGGCTTGAAGCTCATTTGTGATGTCAGTGAGTCGATCAAACGTGAGCTGGACATTCTCATTGTCATTTCTCTTGAAGCGGTTGAAGAGGTTGCGAAGGACACTGATTCTCTGATCTCTCTGGGTTGAGACGCCTTCGTTGACCTTGGAGAGCCAGTCCCAGACTAGCTTAGATGTTTCCAAAGCACTCACGCGGCCATACTGTCCTTTGGTCAGATGACCACAGATGATATTCTTGGCAGTAGAGTCCAGTTGAACGAACTTCTTGACATCAGCAGCAGTGACACCTTCTCCAGCCTTGGGAACGCCGTTCTTGACGACATACCATAGGTCGACATCAATGGCTTCAAGATGCATGCGCATCTTATTCTTCCAGTAGGGATATTCAGTTCCATCGAAGACGGGGCACGCAGCGGAGACTTTAATTATCCCTGCAGTCGACATAGCTAAAACTCCAGGTGGTTAAACCGAATCACACAGAACAAGGGAGTACCTTGCTCTGATACCAATTGAAAGTGCTAGTGATCGACTAGAGGGGGGTGAATAGGCGATTTTTATGAAAGTCTTCAAAACATGTAAGTTTCGAAGACAAACGATAGAAATAAACCTATTACCATGCAGCGGAAGGTAGACTACACTAGGCAAACCATAGTCAAGTATTCAATGAAGTGAAAGCACAATGACTAATAGCAGCTAGGCAGTAAGGATCAGGTAGGAAGATATTGTGAAGCCAATCAGAACAAGTAATCACTCAGTGAAGCCAAATGGTGATGCAATCGTACAATGACTTCACAAGGACCAACAGTAAGTAAAGGGAAGGGAAGGATGAAACCAGTGACTCGTTGAAGACAATGATTTGTTGGACCAGTTCCAGTTGCTGTGACAACTGTACGTCTGGTTAGGGAGGCTGAGATTCAACTCAGAAGACCTCGTCTTCACCTTATTCCCCTTGAGCTAAGGACACCCAGTCCTCGCCCAATCACTCTGGTAAGTCTTCAAGGTAGACTTCCAAACCTTCATAGACTTCGTTCACCGGCGATCCACAATGACTCTTGAATGCTCAGAACGCGACGCCTAACCGGCTGGAGGATTCACAGTCCTCAAGTGTAATAAGTCTTCAGATCACACAGACAGGAAGACTTAAGTGATGCCTAACACTCTTTGGCTCTGGGTGTTTAGGGCTTTATCCTCACAAGGAATTCTCTCTCAAAGGCTTCGAGGTGGGTTGCTCTCAAACGACAAAAGCCGTACTCTAACTCTGAGCAGCCAACCGTTTATGGTTGTAGGGGGTGGGCTATTTATAGCCACTAGGCAACCCGACCTGATTTGTCCAAAATGACCATGGGTCACATAGGAACTGACACGTGTTCCAACGGTTAGATTTCAAACACACACGGCAACTTTACTTGGGCTACAAGCAAAGCTGACTTATCCAACTCTGGACAAGATTTGCTCTCATAGTCTTCACTCGAAGACATAGGATTTTGGTTAAGCATCACTTCAGTCATTCTGACTGGTTCTCTTGGACCCCACTTAACAGTACGGTGGTTCCTATGACTCAACAAAGAAAAACACAGAACAACGAAACTGCTAAGTCTTCGTGCTCCATAGTCTTCACGCGATGTCTTCTCTTGTCATAGTCTTCAATGTGAATGTCTTCACATACCACCTTTGACTTCAATGTCTTCATACATTTTTAGGGGTCATCTCTGGTAGGAAAACCGAATCAATGAGGGACTTCTACCTGTGTTATCCTGCAATTCTCACAAACACATTAGTCCTTCAACTAGGTTTGTCGTCAATACTCCAAAACCAACTAGGGGTGGCACTAGATGCACTTACAGTTCCAGGTTTGTACGAATCCAAGAATAGGTACAAGTGAGGAATCTAACTAGTTTAGATGCATAAGTGAAGATGCTAGGCACAATATGAGATGCAGAACTAGATAGATCCAAGTTTGTAGTCACAAAAACCACTTGTAGTTGAAAAAGGATGAATCGATTAGATCAAAAGACGGTAAAAAAGTGAGATTGTAATTACCACACGATGAACTGCTAGATGGGAAGAGTAGGAGACCGAGCAGTTCGATCCACCGTGCCCTAACTTGGCGACAGAGGACACCTATGGCGGCGGCGGAGAAGACGATGTCCGCGGCCGGCGTGAGGACGGCGTCGGTGAAGTCACAGCAGCTAAGCGCTTCGTCGCCAGCATCGTCGAGAGCTAGCAAAGGTGCTAGGGTTTTGACGAGGTGGAGAGGTGGAAGAAGGATTTTTGATCGTGAGGGGACATGTATTTATAAGGAAGAGAACGACACAGCGCAATTACGCAGGTGCCCCATGGCGGTTCACATCTGAGGGACACGTGGCGAACATGCGACACATTGAAAGCAGTTCCATGTTCCCACGTCTGTCTGGATTGTCGGGCGGTCATTCCGGCTTCTCCGGGTTTCAGGCAATAAGGATTAAGCATTTAAAATAGATTAAATGTTTGTTTGTGTGTCTTCTGCTGACAAGGACGCAGAGAAGACATTCGACAGTTTCAATAGAATGCATATGATTTGGATAGATAGATTTGAGGTAGAAGCATAGAGAGGTTAGGGTCCGATCACATTCACTTAATTAGATCAAAAGATTCAAATGAAAATACATAGCTATAAGTGAATGCTGTAGAGGACAGAACACTTAATATATGCATATACCAAGTCAACATTGTGAAGATAATCAAGAAAGTAAATCAATGTTGAAGACAAATCAAGTGTGAAGACTTTGCAAAAGTAACGCCATGAGAAAAACACTTCTATAGGAAGAATTTGGTGGTGGCGTTACCCACCGTATAGGAAGTATTAGACCCAGACACGGCACACAATTATCATGGCGCTCCGAAGTCAAATTCCATGTTAATGTATTCACACTCAGAATATAAGTCTTCATTGATTGAAGATATACTTTACTTCGTGTGTTGCATATCTAAGTCATCAACATGCATAAGTGTTAGGATGTGTGCCTGATCACAGGACATTTGAGGATTCCAAGATATTTAGCTCACACTGTAACTTGAAAAACCTTTTCTCATCCAAGGGCTTTGTGAAGATATCTGCCAGTTGCTCTTCAGTGTTGACGTGTATGATATCAATATCTTCCTTCATGACATGATCTCTGAGAAAGTGATGACGAATTTCAATGTGCTTTGTCTTCGAGTGCTGAACAGGGTTGTTGGCAATCTTGATGGCGCTTTCGTTGTCGCAGTAGAGTGGTACTTGCTTCAGATGGATACCATAGTCCTTGAGAGTTTGCTTCATCCATAGAAGCTCAGCGCAGCAAGACCCAGCAGCAATGTACTCAGATTCAGCAGTGGAGAAAGAGACATAGTTCTGCTTCTTTGAAGACCAACATACAAGTGATCGTCCTAGAAAATGACATGTGCCTGATGTAGACTTGCGATCCACCTTGTCACCAGTATAATCAGCATCCGAGAATCCAACTAGATCAAACTCTGAGCCCTTTGGATACCATAATCCTAGTGTTGGGGTGTGAGCCAAATATCGAAGAATTCGCTTCACCGCTAAGTGATGTGATTCCTTTGGTGCCGCTTGATATCGAGCACACATGCAAACACTAAGCATAATATCTAGCCTAGATGCACATAAGTAAAGCAAAGAACCAATCATGGAGCGGTATACCTTTTGATCGAACTCTTTACCGTTGTCGTCGGGACCCAGATGGTGTTTAGCTGGCATTGGCGTCATGTAACCTTTGCAATCTTGCATTACAAACTTCTTCAGGCAATCTTTGAGGTATTTCTCTTTATATATGAAGATGCCATTTCTTTGCTGACAAATTTGAAGACCAAGGAAGAACTTCAACTCACCCATCATGGACATCTGATATTGCTCTTGCATCATGTATCCAAACTCATCACTGTATTTCTGATTAGTGCAACCGAAGATAATGTCATCCACATATATTTGGCACACAAACAATTCACCATCATATGTCTTCGTGAAGAGCGTGGGATCTAGGGAACCAGGTTTGAAGCCTTTGCTCTTCAGGAAGTCCTTCAGTGTGTCATACTAACCACTAGGGGCTTGTTTGAGGCCATACAGTGCCTTGTTGATCTTATAAACCATGTCAGGATGTTTTGGATCTTCAAAGCCAGACAGTTGTGCAACATACACTTCTTCAATCTTGCCATTGATAAAGGCACTCTTCACATCCATTTGATACAGAAGAGTGTTATGATGATTTGCATAGGCCAGCAGTATGCGTATAGCTTCAAGCCTAGCCACATGAGCAAATGTTTCATTGAAGTCAATTCCTTCAACTTGAGTGTATCCTTGAGCAAGAGACGAGACTTGTTTCTGACAACTTGACCATGCTCATCTGCTTGTTGCGATATATCCATTTAGTGCCTATGATATTGTGCTTACGAGGATCAGGACGCTTGACCAGTTCCCATACATTATTCAGCTCAAATTGTTGAAGCTCTTCTTGCATAGCTTGAATCCATTCAAGTTCCATGAAGGCTTCATCAACTTTCTTGGGTTCAGATATTGAGATGAATGCGAAGTGCCCACAGAAATTTGCTAGTTGTGTTGCCCTTGAATGAGTGAGTGGACCAGGTGCATTGATGCTATCAATTATTTTCTCAATTTGTACTTCATTTGCAACACGAGAATGAACAGGACGAAGATTTTGCTCTTGCTAATCATTGTCATCGTTAGAAGGATTGTCTCCAGGCTGAGCATTGTCTTTAGGTTGATCAGGTGCAGAGATGATGAGTTCCTCTTCGGGATGTGCTTCAGACGGTATGATTTCTCCAGTTCCCATAAGCTTGATGGATTCACTAGATGGAACTTCATCTAGCACATTTGGCAGGTGCTCTCTTTGCGAGCCGTTAGTCTCATCGAACCGCACATCCACAGTTTCAACCACTTTATAGTGAAAGAGGTTGAAGACTCAGTAGGAGTGCGAATCCTTTCCGTATCCAAGCATAAAACCTTCATGTGCTTTCGGTGCAAATTTTGAAGTGTGATGTGGATGCTTGATCCAGCACCTGGCACGAAATACTCTGAAGTAACTTACATTTGGCTTCTTACTAGTGAGGAGCTCATAGGATGTTTTGTTCAGAAGCTTGTGAAGATAAACATGGTTGATGATATTGCATGCAGTATCAATGGCTTCAGGCCAGAACTTTCTTGGAGTCTTGTATTCATCGAGCATCGTCCGGGCCATCTCAATGAGTGTTCTGTTCTTGCGTTCCACGATGTCATTCTGCTGCGGCGTGTACGGAGCTGAGAACTCATGAGCGATGCCAAAGGTATCAAGATAAGTGTCGAGGCCCATGTTCTTGAATTCAGTGCCATTGTCACTTCTGATGTGCTTGATCTTGACGCCATAGTTGTTCATGGCTCGATTGGCGAAGGGTCTGAAGACATCCTGCACTTCAGTCTTGTAGAGGATTATATGCACCCATGTATATCTTGAATAATCATCAACAATGACGAAGCCATAGAGACAAGCAGTAGTAGTAAGAGTTGAGTAGTGAGTGGGACCGAAGAGGTCCATGTGTAGCAGTTCGAAGGGTTGAGTCGTTGTCATGATTTTCTTCGAGGGATGCTTGGCCCTCGTCATCTTTCCAGCTTCGCAGGCACCGCATAAGTGATCCTTCTTGAACTTGACACCCTCGATGCCTATGTTATGCTTCTTCTTTGCAAGAGTGTGCAAATTCCTCATGCCAGCATTCCCTAGCCTCCGATGCCAGAGCCAACATTCTGAAGCTTTTGCAAGAAGACATATGGCAAGCTGTGGTCCTGCTGAGAAATCTACCATGCACAAATCATCTTTCTGATACCCTTCAAAGACTAGAGACTTGTCAGATTCCATTAGAACAAGGCAACAATATTTTCCAAACATCACAATCATGTTTAAATCGCAAAGCATTGAGACAGACATTAAGTTGAAGCCAAGGGATTTAACAAGCATCACTTTATTCATGTGCTGATCCCTTGAGATTGCAACTCTACCTAGACCCAATACCTTGCTTTTACCAGTATCAGCAAATGTGATATGACTCTTGTCAGATGGACGTAAGGTTGAGTCCATGAGAAGACTTCGCTTGCCAGTCATGTGAATAGTACATCCACTATCAATAATCCATTCTGAAGCAGCTGGTGTCATACCCTACAGTGCAGTTAGGGGGATAGGTGTAACACCCCGGATGTAATTTACCTTATATGTGCTCTAACTCTTGCCGTTTCTGGCGCTAAATTATTTTATTTCCTCGGGTTCGGGTTTTTGTCTCCATGTGTTGTTGTCGTTGTCATGCATCTCATATCATGTCATCATGTGTATTGCATTTGCATACATGTTCGTCTCATGCATCCGAGCATTTTCCCCGTTGTCTGTTTTGCATTCCGACGCTCCTATCCCCTCCGGTTGTCCTTTCTACCTTCTTTTCGTGTGTGGGGGTTAAACATTTCCGGATTGGACCGAGACTTGCCAAGCGGCCTTGGTTTACTACCGGTAGACCGCCTGTCAAGTTTCGTACCATTTGGACTTCGTTTGATACTCCAACGGTTAACCGAGGGACCGAGAAGGCCTCGTGTGTGTTGCAGCCCAACACCCTTCCATTTTGGCCCAAAACCCACCAAAACCCTCTCCATCATCTAGAGCGTTCGGTCACGATCGCGTGGCCGAAAACCGCACCTCATTTGGACTCTCCTAGCTCCCTCTATGCCAATATAAAGGCCTCTCCCCAAAAATCCCGGATCCATTCTACCCTAACCCTAGTCTCCTCCCACCTCTCGCCGCCGGACGCGTCCGCTTCGGGCCGGACGTGTCCGACGGGCCCCGCCGCCGCCACGTGGCAAATCCCGGTTTGCCCGGCCGCCTCCCTCCGCCGCTAGAACGCTCGGCCAAGGCGCGGCCCTCCCGGGCCCGCGTGCGTCCCCGCCGCCGCGTACCTCCTCGCCGGCTGCTGCCGTACCGGGTCACCGTCGTGCCACCCTGCGTCGGTCCCGCCGCCCGCTCGCCGCCCCGTCATCGCCCGGCACCGATGTCGCCCAACTCCGGCCGCCCACCGCCTCCTCCTCGTCGTCGGCGTGCGGCCACTGCCAAGTCCGGCTCCCCTCCGATCCGGCGAGCACTGTTCCGGCGTCGAACCTCGGGAAGTGCACCGCCTCAGATCCAGATCCGGTTTATTATGGTTGACTTCGTCCCAGTTTTCCGTTATTTTTAGCATATTTCATCATGTCGTATCTCCGCACCCGTAGATCCGTTTTGCGTGTGTAGCATATCAAAATGTTCGCCTTAGAGAGTACATCATTTCATCTCATTGCATCATTTTCATTTGAGCTCATCTTGATGCTCGAAATGCTGTTGGAAGAGAGCTATTTGAGTTAATTGTCAGATCTGCTGCACCAAATAGCTATTTGTCATTTTTGCCATGATTAATGTGTACATGATATGCCTCTGAGCTCTACATGTGTTTTGTTATATGACATGCCATCTTTACAGAGGTGCTATCCATGTATTTATGTGATGTGTGTGGTGACTAGCACAAGCTTGCAAAGTAGCGCATTCGTTAACGCTGATTTCAGGGACTTAGAATTTCTCTAAGTCCTTGATCTGTTTTTTTATCAATATGCCATATGTTCATGTTGTTTCCTACTGATCCGTGCCTCTTTTGAGGATGATCAGTAAGGATGATTTGTTAATATTGTGGTGCTCTATCGATCCATGTCTTTGTTTGCAATTATGGATCATCCTAGCTTGAGTCAATCGAGCTCTACTTTTGCTATTTCGTGAATCCTGACAGATTGCCTACTTGTTAGCGATTTTGCCGAGGATGTTGTTGTTGATCCGTGCATGCTATGTTGTTGTTCGTGCCATGTCTAGCTTCTATGATATGTATTATTGATGGGGGTATGATTAGTTTCTCATGCCTTGCTCTGTAGTGAGTTCATCGAGCTCGTAAACATGCCTACTCGTTAACAGATTTGCATGCTCCAGTTTTTCACTAAGTCTGTAACCTGATTATGTTTTTGCAATGTTCGCATGCTTGCAATTGTATTTTATGATCCCTTTAGGCTCAAGGCCACTAAGGGACTTTTCTTAAGCTCTTTGAGTAGCTTCATGTCATGCCTTGTTTTGCCATGTTAAGTTCTTGTAGCATATAGTTTTCATGCTCCAAAGTGTGCTACCTGATCTGAAATTCCAGACTTGTGTTAATTTCACAAGTCTGAAACCTGTTATCGTTTGCATTTTTGCCATGCTTGTTTGAACCTGTTAATGGATGAATTGGTCGTAGCTCATTGTTCATCTTTTTTCAAGCATCTTGAGTGGAACCCTGCCATGTATTTTGTTGTCTTGTTTGAGTGCTGTAGCATATTTAGCTTGATGCATTTAGATGGCTACTTGATGTTTATCGCAGACCGATGCCATACTTGTTTTGCTTGCCATTTCCAAACCGTGCATCCGATTCCGGTGATCTTTATATCGATTTCAACCGAAATCACCTCACCTTTCCAGTGGAACTCTTGGATTCCCAAGTTGAGGCCAGGTTCAACAATTCCTTGTCAAATCTTGCATATGCATCACATATCGCATCCCGCATAACATACCATGTTTGCATCATGTTGTTTGAGCTTTGCACGTGGTTGATTGTGTTCCCTTTTGCTTGTTTGTCTTGTTTGGGTAGAGCCGGGAGACGAGTTATCTAATGAGGAGCCCGTTGAGATTGCTTACGAGGATCAAGTAAACTCTGACAACTTTGCAGACAAGAAGAGCAAACCTTGAAATCACTTCTATCTTTGCTTGCTAGATGCTCGCTCTTTTGCTATGCCTATGCTACGATGCCTACCACTTGCTTATCATGCCTCCCAAATTTCCATGTCAAACCTCTAACCCACCATGTCCTAGCAAACCATTAATTGGCTATGTTACCGCCTTGCTCAGCCCCTCTTATAGCGTTGCTAGTTGCAGGTGAAGATTGGAGATCGTTCCTTGTTGGAACATTGTTTACTAATGGGATATCATTATATTATCTTGTTATCTTAATGCATCTATATACTTGGTAAAGGATGGAAGGCTCGGCCTTTTGCCTAGTGTTTTGTTCCACTCTTGCCGCCCTAGTTTCCGTCACATCGGTGCTATGTTCCCGGATTTTGCATTCCTTACGCGGTTGGGTGATAATGGGAACCCCTTGACAGTTCACCTTGAATAAAACTCTTCCAGCAATGCCCAACATTGGTTTTACCATTTTCCACCTAGCCTTTTTCCCTTGGGTTTCGCGGACTCAAGGGTCATCTTTATTTTACCCCCCCCCCCCCCGGGCCAGTGCTTCTCTAAGTGTTGGTCCAACTGAGCGATGTCCGGGGCTACCAGGGGCAACTCTGGGCTAGCCTACCCGACGTTTGGCTCATCTGAGTGTGCCCTGAGAACGAGATATGTGCAGCTCCTATCGGGATTTGTCGGCACATTCGGGCCGTGTTGCTGGACTTGTTTTACCATTGTCGAAGTTGTCTTGTAGAACCGGGATACCGAGTCTGATCGGAATGTCTCGGGAGAAGGTTTATCCTTTGTTGACCATGAGAGCTGGTGATGGGCTAAGTTGGGACTCCCCTGCAGGGATTTGAACTTTCGAAAGTCGTGCCCCCGGTTATGGGCAGATGGGAATTTGTTAATGTCCGGGTGTAGATAACATGAACATTAACTTAATTAAAATGAATCAACCGCGTGTGTAACCATGATGGTCTCTTCTCGGCGAAGTCCGGGAAGTGAACATGGTGTTGGAGTAATGTTTGTCGTAGGTTGTTCTATAGTTCTTCGTTCGTGCTTTGCCATCTCTTTTCACTCTCTTTTGCGAATAGGTTAGCCACCATATATGCTAGTCGCTTGCTGCAGCTCCACATTTTACCTTGCCTTACCTATAAGCTTAAATAGTCTTGATCGCGAGGGTGCGAGATTGCTGAGTCCACGTGGCTCACAGATTACTTCCAAACCAGATGCAGGGCCCGATGACTCCGTTCCAGATGATGCGCTTGAGCTCAAGTGGGAGTTCGACGAAGACTCATGCCGTTAATATGTGTCTTCCCCTGATGATCAGTAGTGGTGCCCTGTTGGGGCGATCGGGACCATGTCGCATGTTTGGGTTGATCTTTTATTTTGGTACCATAGTTGGACCATGAGTGTATTGGATGATTGTAATGCTATTTATGTACTTTGTGTGACATGGCGAGTGTAAGCCAACTATGTACCTTTCCCCTTATTATCTATTTACATGGGTTGTTGTGAAGATTACCTTACTTGCGACATTGCTTTCAATGCGGTTATGCCTCTAAGTCGTGCTTCGACACGTAGGAGATATAGCCGCATCGAGGGCGTTACAAGTTGGTAATCAGAGCCTTCCCCGACCTTAGGAGCCCCCACTGCTTGATCGAATTAGCTGACGAGTTGAGTCTAGAAAAATGTTTTGAGTCATTTAGGAATTATATATCGGAGAGTTTAGGAATTCTTTTTACTCCCCAGTCCCTTCATCGCTCTGGTAAGGCATCCTGACGTAGAGTTTTGTCTCTTCTCTTCTCACATTTCACTAAAAAAAATTTAGGATCACGCGGGTATCTTGGAATCGTTCCGATCGATTTGTGACGAGAACATTGTTCTTGGTGCCTCCTGTCATTTATTGGTTGTGGCAGTGTCCCGGGGCGTTGAGCTCCGAGGTGTTGTCGTCACAATTTTATCGTTGCAGTTCTGGAATACATGAGTTTAGTTCGCCGACATCGAAAATCTCTTTTATGCAGTTATTGGTGAGATAACCTCGACACCACCCAGTACTGGGGCGGGAGTTCGGGAGTATTGCCATAACTTGTATAACGGATGCTTTTCGAAGGTTGAGGTAGATGATTTCTGAAGTTTTTCTCGGTTATGTGTTGAAGGATGGATACAGCTGGATGTAGGATTTGCTAGATTTGGGTGAGATATTATGCTTCCCCTGTATCCCCAACACCTGATTGCATAACCGAAAAGGTTCGAGAGTTTCATAGGTGGGAATTCTTGTAGCTCTAGTTCTTCTTCCACGGATATTTGGTTTGAGATTGGGTGATCCTTACCGAGTATTCGTTCTTGTTCCGTACCTTGTTGTTTTATTCCTCTACCTAAATTCTAAGTGGCTTCTCAATTTATGGATATGTGACCATTTCAATTGGAATACATTCGTTCATTTTGTGCGGATGTGAAGACTATATGTTGCAATTTCAACCCATTTGGTTCAGCTTCAATAATTGTCTATCAATGTGCTAATGGATGTCAACCTCTTCACGATGGCTCCTCCAATGCGCACGACTCCGAATCCTGATCCGCCACCACCACCTCCACCTTCGGAGGCATGGCAAGCTATGATGGCCGCTACCAATGCAAACACGCAGCTGATCATGCAAATTCTTCAAGAGCGCAACCAAGCGAACCAAGGCAACCAGGGCAACAATCAGAATCACTTTGCTACACTCAACCAGTTCCTTGCTAACCAGCCAAAGACCTTCAGCAACTGCGTTGAGGCAACTGACGCTGATGATTGGCTCGTGGACTTATGCAAGCACTTCGAGTGCAGTAACGTCAGGCCTGAGGACTTTGTCAAGTTCGCTTCCTTCCAACTCAAAAACCAAGCTGCAGAATGGTTTCAGCAGTACAAAGATTCCAGAGGAGGTCGTGTGATTACCTGGGATGAATTCCGTCAAGACTTCGAAGCTCATCATATTCCTCAGAGCGTGGTTGAAAGCAAGCGTGAGGAATTCCGCAACCTGAAGCAAGGCTCTATGTCTGTCTATGACTACAACAAGATGTTTCAGAAGCTCGCCCGCTTTGCTAAGTAGGACGTCCCTGACGAGAAGAGCATGATATACCAGTTCAGGGGTGGTCTCAGAGAAGAAATCCAGCTAGCTCTTGTCCTCTTTGAGCCCAGGAGGTACGATGAGTTTTACAACATGGCATTGAAGCAAGGGGCTGCTCAACTGAAGTGTGATGCTTCCAAGAAGCGAGTCAGAGATGCTACTCCTTCTTCCTCTACTCAAGTGGATAAGCAGCAGAAGTATTGGCTTCCTCCTCCTCCGTTCCGTCAGCCTTATCAACAGAAGAGCAAAGGTGGCAGTGGATCTTCCCACCCACCCAACCTTGGCTTTCAGAACAAGACTTTGTCTCAAGCTCCAAGATCGAGTGCTCCGTATCACCGTCCGCTTTCAGAGGTCACGTGCAACAAGTGCCAACAAAAGGGTCACTATGCCAACAAATGCTTCAATCAGAGGCGTCTCCCTCCTCCTCCTGTGAGATCGGCAAGTATAGCTGTGGTCAAGCATAACCCCAAGTCCGCCAAGGTCAACTTGATGAATGCAGCTCAAGCAGAGGACTCGTCAGATGTCATCATGGGTAACCTTCCTATTAACGATATTCCTGCAAAAGTTCTTTTTGACACTGGTGCATCGCATTGTTTCATCTCGAGACCATTTGTTTCTAAGCATGAGTTGCCTTTACAAGATTTGCCTAGTCAATTATCTGTTGTTTCTCCGGGTAAATTCATGAATGCAAGCGCTATGGCCCCAGATGTCACTATCACATTGGGTGACTACAAGTTTCTATCCTCTCCAGTGGTCCTTGGTAACTCGGATATTGATCTTATTCTTGGAATGGATTGACTTTCTAAGCACAAGGCTCAGCTTGATTGTGCTGCCAGGCAGATTCAATTGACTCATTCGTCTAAGGATGTAATTGTCTTTGCCGCTCGTGATGATACCATCCGTCTATTTTCTCTCAATGAGAAGGGTGAACTGGATGCCATCTCGCAAATTCCAGTCGTTTGCGAATATCAAGACGTCTTTCCAGAAGAGCTTCCAGGAATGCCTCCGCATCGGCCAGTTGAATTCTTCATCGATCTTGAGCCTGGCAGGGAACCGGTTTGCAAACGTCCTTACAAGATCGGACCTGAAGAGTTGAAGGAGTTGAAGAAGCAACTCGATATTCAAGAGAGAATGGGTCTCATCCGACCTAGTTCTTCTCCGTGGGGTTGTGGAGTTCTTTTTGTGAAGAAGAAGGATGGAATGGACCGACTTTGTGTTGACTACTGTCCATTGAACAAGAAGACTATCAAGAACAAGTACCCACTTCCCAACATCAATGAGCAGTTGGAACAACTCAAAGGTGCCCAAGTATTCTCCAAGCTTGATCTCCGTATGGGCTATCACCAAATTTGAATCCGTGAGCAAGATATTCCCAAGACGGCTTTCAGAACAAGCTATGGTTCATATGAGTACACTGTCATGTCTTTTGGCCTCGTCAACGCTCCTCCGACTTTCTCTCGCATGATGAACTTCATCTTCAACGCCTACACAAATGACTTTGTCTTGGTCTATCTCGACGACATTCTGGTCTTTTCAAAGAACAAGGAAGATCATGCCAAGCACTTGCATTTGGTGCTCGATAAGCTCAGGGAACATCAGTTCTACGCCAAGTTCTCAAAGTGCGAGTTTTGGCTCGATGAGGTTCTCTATCTTGGGCATATCATCTCTGCCAAGGGCATTGCGGTGAATCCTTAGAAGGTGTCTGCAATTATGAATTGGGAACCACCTCAAAACGTGAAGCAACTCTGCAGCTTCCTTGGTCTCGCAAGCTACTGTCGAAGGTTCATGGAGAACTTTTCAAAGATCGCGAAGCCTCTTTCAAACCTTCTCCAGAAGCACGTCAAGTATGTTTGGTCTCCGGAATGTGACATCGCTTTCAATACTTTGAAAGAGAAATTGGTCACTACTCCAGTTCTGACTCCTCCTGATGAATCCAAACCATTTGAGGTCTTCTGCGATGCCTCTCTTCAAGGTCTTCGTGCACTGTTGATGCAAGAGAAGAAAGTTGTGGCTTATTCCTCTCGCCAGTTAAAGCCCAACGAGAAGAACTACCCCACTCATGACCTCGAGTTGGCGGCAGTTGTGCATGCTCTATTGACTTGGAGACATCTCTTATTGGGAAGAAAAGTGGACATCTTCACTAGCCACAAGAGTCTCAAGTACATCTTCACTCAGCCTAATCTCAACCTCAGGCAGACTCGTTGGGTCGAAATGATTCAAGAGTATAATCTGAGTATCCAGTATACTCCAGGCAAGGCCAATGTGATTGCTGACGCTTTGAGCAGGAAGGCTTACTGCAACAGTCTGATTCTCAAGCCTTACCAACCCGAGCTTTGTGAAGCTTTCTGCAAACTCAATCTGCAAGTTGTTCCTCAAGGTTTCCTCGCCAACCTTCAAGTCTCTCCTAACTTGAAGACCAGATTCGCGAGGCTCAACTTCTTGATGCTATGGTGAAGAAGGTGAAGATTGGGATTGCCAAGAGTCAACCCAAGTACAAGTGCTACCGCCTTGATGACAACGATACTCTCTTCTTCGAGGATCGTATTGTTGTGCCCAAAGGTGACCTTCGTAAAGTTATCATGAATGAGGCGCACAATTCACTCCTCTCCATCCACCCTGGGAGTACGAAGATGTATCAGGACCTCAAGCAGGCTTATTGGTGGACTCAAATGAAGTGCGAGATTGCTCAGTTCGTGAATGAATGTGATGTCTGCAGAAGAGTGAAGGCAGAACACCAAAGGCCAGCTGGTCTCCTCCAACCTCTTGCCATTCCAGAATGGATGTTTGACCACATTGAGATGGACTTCGTGACTGGGTTTCCAAAGTCCAAGCGTGGCAATGATGCTATATTCGTTGTCATCGACAAACTCACTAAAGTGGCTCACTTTCTGCCTATCAAAGAGTCTATCACTGCAGCTCAATTGGTGGAGCTATATACCTCTCATATTGTCTCTCTGCACGGCATTCCATAGGTGATCTCTTCAGACCGTGGCAGCATCTTTACCTCCAAGTTTTGGGATTCTTTTCAGAAGGACATGGGCACCAACATCCGCTTCAGCACAACTTTCCATCCTCAAACTAGCGGTCAAGTCGAGCGTGTCAATCAGATTCTTGAAGATATGCTTAGGGCTTGCGTTATCTCCTTCGGCATGAAGTGGGAAGATTGTCTTCCATATGCTGAATTCTCCTACAACAACAGTTTTCAAGCAAGTTCGGGCAAGGCCCCATTTGAAATTCTGTATGGCAGGAAGTGTCGTACTCCTCTTAACTGGTCAGAGACCGGTGAACGTCAACTTCTTGGAAATGACTTGATCACAGAGGCAGAGGAGATGTGCAAGGTCATTCGTGATAACCTCGAAGCCGCGCAATTGCGCCAGAAGAGCTACTATGATAGTAAGCACCGTGATTTGGCTTTCGAGATCGGAGACCATGTTTACCTCCGCGTCTCTACAATGAAAGGTACTCGTCGCTTCGGTATCAAAGGGAAGCTTGCCCCTAGATACATGAGTCCTTTCAAGATCGTTAGCAAGAGTGGTGATCTCGCCTACCAACTCGAGCTTCCTTCAAACTTTGCAAATGTGCATGACGTGTTCCATGTCTCTCAGCTCCGCAAGTGCTTCAAGACCCCTGACCGCACCGTCAACTTCGAAGACATTGATCTCCAAGAAGATCTCTCTTATCGTGAGCACCCTATTGCTATTGTTGAAGAGACTGAACGCAAGACTCGCAATAAGTCAATCAAATTCCTCAAAGTCAAGTGGTCACACCATTCCGACCATGAAGCCACCTGGGAACGCGAGGATCACCTCCGTTCTAAGTACCCAGTGTTCTTCCAGTCCTAGATCTCGGGACGAGATCCTTTCGTAGTGGTGGAGTGTTGTAACACCCCGGATGTAATTTACCTTATATGTACTCCAACTCTTGCCGTTTCCGGCGCTAAGTTATTTTATTTCCTCGGGTTCGGGTTTTTGTCTCCGTGTGTTGTTGTCGTTGTCATGCATCTCATATCATGTCATCATGTGCATTGCATTTGCATACGTGTTCGTCTCATGCATTCAAGCATTTTTCCCGTTGTCCGTTTTGCATTCCGGCGCTCCTATCCCCTCCGGTGGTCCTTTCTACCTTCTTTTCGTGTGTGGGGGTTAAACATTTCCGGATTGGACCAAGACTTGCCAAGCGGCCTTGGTTTACTACCGGTAGACCGCCTGTCAAGTTTCGTACCATTTGGACTTTGTTTGATACTCCAACGGTTAACCGAGGGACCGAGAAGGCCTCGTGTGTGTTGCAGCCCAACACCCTTACATTTTGGCCCAAAACCCACCAAAAACCTCTCCATCATCTAGAGCGTTCGATCACGATCGCGTGGCCGAAAACCGCAGCTCATTTGGACTTTCCTAGCTCCCTCTATGCCTATATAAAGGCCTCTCCCCAAAAATCCTGGATCCATTCTACCCTAACCCTAGTCTCCTCCCACCTCTCGGCGCCGGACGTGTCCGACTGGCCCCACCGCCGCCACGTGGCACATCCCGGTTTGCCCGGCCGCCTCCCTCCACCGCCGGCCTGCTCGGCCCAGGCGCGGCCCTCCTGGGCCCGTGCGCGTCCCCGCCGCTTTCGCGCGCCCGCCGCCGCGTACCTCGTCGCCGGCCGCTGCCGTACCGGGTCGCCGTCGTGCCGCCCTGCGTCGGTCCCGCCGCCCGCTCGCCGCCCCGTCACCGCCCGGCGCCGACATCGCCCAACTCCGGCCGCCCACTGCCTCCTCCTCATCGCCGGCGTGCGGCCATCGCCAAGTCCGGCTCCCCTCCGATCCGGCGAGCACTGTTCCGGCGTCGAACCTCGGGAAGTGCGCCGCCTCAGATCCAGATCCGGTTTATTAGGGTTGACTCCGTCCCAGTTTTCCGTTATTTTTAGCATATTTCATCATGTCGTATCTCCGCACCCATAGCTCCGTTTTGGGCGTGTAGCATATCAAAATGTTCGCCTCCGAGAGTACATCATTTCATCTCATTGCATCATTTTCATTTGAGCTCATCTTGATGCCTGAAATGCTGTTGGAAGAGAGCTATTTGAGTTAATTGTCAGATCTGCTGCACCAAATAGCTATTTGTTATTTTTGCCATGATTAATGTGTGCATGATATGCCCCTGAGCTCTACATGTGTTTTGTTATATGCCATGCCATCTTTATAGAGGTGATATCAATGTATTTTTGTGATGTGTGTGGTGACTAGCACAAGCTTGCAAAGTAGTGCATTCGTTAATGCTGATTTCAGAAACTTCAAATTTCTCTAAGTCCTTGATCTGTTTTTTTATCAATATGCCATATGTTCATGTTGTTTCCTAGTGATCTGTGCCTCTTTTGAGGATGATCAGTAAGGACGATTTGTTAATATTGTGGTGCTCTATCCATCCATGTCTTTGTTTGCAATTATGGAGCAACCTAGCTTGAGTCAATCGAGCTCTACTTTTGCTATTTCGTGAATCCAGACAGATTGCCTACTTGTTAGCGATTTTGCCGAGGATGTTGTTGTTGATCCGTGCATGCTATGTTGTTGTTCTTGCCATGTATAGCTTCTATGATATGTATTCTTGATGGGGGTATGATTAGTTTCTCATGCCTTGCTCTGTAGTGAGTGCATCGAGCTCGTAAACATGCCTACTCGTTAACAGATTTGCATGCTCCACTTTTTCACTAAGTCTATAACCTGATTATGTTTTTGCAATGTTCGCATGCTTGCAATTGTATTTTCTGATCCATTTTGGCTCAAGGTCACTAAGGGACTTTTGTTAAGCTCTTTGTGTAGCTTCATGTCATGCCTTGCTTTGCCATGTTAAGTTCATGTAGCATATAGTTTTCATGCTCCAAAGTGTGCTACCTGATCTGAAATTCCAGACTTGTGTTAATTTCACTAAGTCTGAAACCTGTTATCGTTTGTATTTTTGCCATGCTTGTTTGAACTTGTTAATGGATGAATTGGCCGTAGCTCATTGTTCATATTTTGTCAAGCATCTTGAGTGGATCCCTGCCATGTATTTTGTTGTCTTGTTTGAGTGTTGTAGCATATTTAACTTGATGCATTTAGATGGCTACTTGCTGTTTATCGCAGACCGGTGCCATACTTGTTTTGCTTGCCATTTCCAAACCGTGCATTCGATTCCGGTGATCTTTATATCGATTTCAACCGAAATCACCTCACCTTTCCAGTGGCACTCTTGGATTTCTATGTTGAGGCCAGGTTCAACCATTCCTTGACAAATCTTGCATATGCATCACATATCGCATCCCGCATAACATACCATGTTTGCATCATGTTGTTTGAGCTTTGCACGTGGTTGATTGTGTTCCCTTTTGCTTGTTTGTCTTGTTTGGGTAGAGCTGGGAGACGAGTTCGCTAACGAGGAGCCCGTTGAGATTGCTTACGAGGATCAAGTCAACTCTGACAACTTTGCAGACAAGATGAGCATACCCTCGAAATCACTTCTATCTTTGGTTGCTAGATGCTCGCTCTTTTGCTATGCCTATGCTACGATGCCTACCACTTGCTTATCATGCCTCCCAAATTGCCATGTCAAACCTCTAACCCACCATGTCCTAGCAAACCGTTGATTAGCTATGTTACCGCTTTGCTCAGCCCCTCTTATAGCATTGCTAGTTGCAGGTGAAGATTGGAGATCGTTCCTTGTTGGAACATTGTTTATTAATGGGATATCATTATATTATCTTGTTATCTTAATGCATATATATACTTGGTAAAGGGTGGAAGGCTCGGCCTTTTGCCTAGTGTTTTGTTCCACTCTTGCCACCCTAGTTTCCGTCATATCGGTGTGATGTTCCCGGATTTTGTGTTCCTTATGCGGTTGGGTGATAATGGGAACCCCTTGACAGTTCTCCTTGAATAAAACTCTTCCAGCTATGCCCAACATTGGTTTTACCATTTGCCACCTAGCCTTTTTCCCTTGGGTTTCGCAGACTCAAGAGTCTTCTTTATTTTACCCCCTCCCCCCGGGCCAGTGCTTCTCTAAGTGTTGGTCCAACTGAGCGATGTCCGGGGCTACCAGGGGCAACTCTGGGCGGGCCTACCCGACGTCTGGCTCATCTGAGTGTGCCCTGAGAACAAGATATGTGCAGCTCCTATCGGGATTTGTCGGCACATTCGGGCGGTGTTGCTGGACTTGTTTCACCATTGTCGAAGTTGTCTTGTAGAACCGGGATACCGAGTCTGATCGGAATGTCTCGGGAGAAGGTTTATCCTTCGTTGACCGTGAGAGCTGGTGATGGGCTAAGTTGGGACTCCCCTGCTGGGATTTGAACTTTCGAAAGCCGTGCCCACGGTTATGGGCAGATGGGAATTTGTTAATGTCCGGTTGTAGATAACATGAACATTAACTTAATTAAAATGAATCAACCGCGTGTGTAACCGTGATGGTCTCTTCTCGGCGGAGTCCGGGAAGTGAACACGGTGTTGGAGTAATGTTTGTTGTAGGTTGTTCTATAGTTCTTCGTTCATGCTTTGCCATCTCTTCTCGCTCTCTTTTGCTAACAGGTTAGCCACCATATATGCTAGTCGCTTGCTGCAGCTCCACATTTTACCTTGCCTTACCTATAAGCTTAAATAGTCTTGATCGCGAGGGTGCGAGATTGCTGAGTCCCCATGGCTCACAGATTACTTCCAAACCAGATGCATGGCCCGATGACTCCGTTCCAGATGATGCGCTTGAGCTCAAGTGGGAGTTCGACGAAGACTCACGCCGTTACTATGTGTCTTTCCCTGATGATCAGTAGTGGTGCCCTGTTGGGGCGATCGGGACCGTGTCGCATGTTGGGGTTGATCTTTTATTTTGGTACCGTAGTCGGACCATGAGTGTATTGGATGATTGTAATGCTATTTACGTACTTTGTGTGATGTGGCGAGTGTAAGCCATCTATGTACCTTTCCCCTTATTATCTATTTACATGGGTTGTTGTGAATATTACCTTAATTGCAACATTGCTTTCAATGCGGTTATGCCTCTAAGTCGTGCTTCGACACGTAGGAGATATAGCCGCATCGAGGGCGTTACAATGGGCTTCACGAAGAGAATTGTGAAGCATAAACATTTGACGAGCAAGTGGATTATGAAAACTTAGATCGAGGTTAGGACTGATAGGGCAAGTAGGAAGTGACTCAAGAACAAAATACATAATAAGACCATTTGGGCATTTGATCTTGAGCCCTACAAGATGTTTAAGGTCCCCAGCAATAGCTTCAGACGCATTTGATTTTCCGCTTGAGACCCTTCCCTGCAAAAAGAGTTAAGCTTTCTTAGCCACTCACATCTTCAAGCATGGCTTCGAAGCAATGAGTCTAAGTGCAGCATCTGAGAACTTTGGCTTTGGAGCCCTAGCAAATAGACTTGCAGGTGGACAATAGTACTCATAAGAATAAGCAGAGTAGTTCTTGGTCTTATGAACATGCGGTTTGATGAAACGCGCTCATATTCATAGGCCTGAGTATGGTTTCCCTGCAAAACATTTGCGTTAATGCAACTCAGGTGAGTCCTCTGTCTGTATGAAGCCTTTGGACCATATGAAGCCCGTGGTCTGGGGTTTTTCTTCTTCACTTGTGGTGTCATGACGACATACAAAGGAAGATTTTCCAGACACTTTTTCGGCACCCAGACTTTCTTCATAGGTGGCCCATTCCTGCAGTTAGTACCAATATACCTGGCAAACACTTCACCATTCTGATTCTTAAACAGTTTATAGTTTGCATCAAAGGATTCATCAATAACGATGGGATTAGCACAAGTGAAGCTATATAGGGTGGATGGATCCACTGAAGGTTCCTTTGCGGCAACCCATGTGGTTTTGGGGTACTGCTCAGGTTTCCAGTAAGAGCCATCAGCATTCATTTTCCTTTGGAACCCAACACCCTCTTTCCTAGGGTTTCGGTTCAGGATCTGCCTTTTGAGGACATCACATAGTGTCTGATGCCCTTTGAGACTTTTGTACATCCCTGTTTCAAGCAATGTCTTCAACCTAGCATTTTCATCAGCAATAGAAGTGGCATCCTCAGTAGAGGGGTTAGTTACCACATCAATAGTTGAAGATATTGCAACAGTAGCAGCAATAGAACATCCAGCAATAGAAGTAGCGTTGTCACGCTCAATGCATTTAAGACATGGTGGTTCAAATCCTTCTTGAGCGGAATTGATCTGTTTGGCGCGAAGTGACTCATTTTCCTTTTGAAGATCTTCATGAGCCGCTCTCAATTTCTCAAGATCTTGCTTCCTTTGAAGATAATCATGGGAAAGCTTTTCATGAGTTGTTGAGAGCATTTCATGACGACTTTCAAGTTCCTCATACTTAACATGAAGATTTTTTATGTCTTCTGAAAGTGCGTTATATCGACTAGAGGGGGGTGAATAGGCGATTTGCATGAAAGTCTTCAAAACGTGGAAGTTATGAAGACAAACAGTAGAGATATGCCTATCACTATGCAGCGGAAGTTAGATTACACTAGGCAAGCCATGGTCAAGTATTCAATAGAGTGAAAGCACAATGACAAGTAGCAGCAGTGTAATAAGGATCAGGTAGGAAGAAGTTATGAAGCCAAACAAATCATACAGTTACGTTGTGAAGACAAAAGATATAGCAAGCATGCAATGGCTTCACAATGAGTAAGAGTGAGTAAAAGGAAGTGAAGATGAAACCAGTGACTCGTTGAAGACAATGATGTGTTGGACCAGTTCCAGTTGTTGTGACAACTGTACGTCTGGTTGGAGCGGCTAGGTATTTAAACCTTAGGACACACAGTCCTGGACACCCAGTCCTGAACACGCAGCTCAGGACACCAAGTCCTCACCGTATTCTCCTTGAGCTAAGGTCACATAGTCCTTGCCCAATCACTCAGGTAAGTCTTCAAGGTAGACTCCCAAACCTTCACAGACTTCGTTCACTGGCAATCCACAATGTCTCTTGGATGCTCAGAACGCGACGCCTAACCGTCTGGGGATTCACAGTCCTCAAGTGTAATAAGTCTTCAGATCACATAGACAAGAAGACTTAAGTGATGCCCAATGTTCTCTGGCTCTGGGTGGTTAGGGCTTTATCCTCGCAAGGAATTCTCTCTCAAAGGCTTTGAGGTGGGTTGCTCTCAAACGACAAAAGCCGTACTCTCAATCTGAGCAGCCAACCGCTTATGGTTGTAGGGGGTGGGCTATTTATAGCCACTTGGCAACCCGACCTGATTTGTCCGAAATGACCCTGGGTCACTAAGGAACTGACACGTGTCCCAACGGTCAGTTTTCAAACTTACATGGCAACTTTACTTGGGCTACAAGCAAAGCTGACTTGTCCGGCTCTGGACAAGATTCGCTCTCATTGTCTTCACTCGAAGACATAGGTTTTTTTTGGTTTAAGCATCACTTCAGTCATTCTGACTGGTTCTCCTGGACCCCACTTAACAGTACGGTGGTTCCTATGACTCAACACAAAGGAAAAAGAACTACGAAAGATCTAAGTCTTCGAGCTCCATAGGCTTCATATCGTGTCTTCTTTTGTCATAGTCTTCAATGTGAATATCTTCATATACCACCTTTGACTTCAGTGTCTTCATACATTTTTAGGGGTCATCTCTGGTAGTAAAACCGAATCAATGAGGGACTTCTACCTGTGTTATCCTGCAATTCTCACAAACACATTAGTCCCTCAACTAGGTTTGTCGTCAATACTCCAAAACCAACTAGGGGTGGCACTAGATGCACTTACAATCTCCCCCTTTTTGGTGATTGATGACAAACTAGTTGAAGTTTTCAACGGGGAATATAGTCTGTGAAGTTTAAAGGATAAGGAATTGTCTTCATAAGTTGCAAGGGCTCCCCCTGAAGATGTGCATATAAGTTAACTTGCTTTTGGAATGCAAATGCACATGGCAGGTTGTACTTGTGGAGATCCACTTCAGCTTATGATGACAATCCACTATGCATGTGAAAGTATATGAAGATAATGACATGCATAATGGAAAATGGACGTCTGCAGAATGAGATAAGTGCGGAATTTATCGTCGCACATGCGGAATTTATCTTCGCAAAACAGGGTGGCAAACAAGTAGCAGACGACCATCTGGTTTAAGTGTTACAACTCATAAGAACCAAATGTAGCAAAAACGAGAGTTGTAAGCACGAAGCAAAATATAAGGCACCCGCCCATATGTACCCGCTTGAAGACTATCAATCTCATATGCAAAGGACAGAACACTAGCATATATATATATAGAGGACAGAACACTAGCATATATATATATAGTCAACATAGTGAAGATAATCATAAAAATATGTTCGAAGCCAAACCAAATGTGAAGACATTGCAAGGTAACGCCATGAGAGAAACACTTCAAAATAGAACGTTTGGTGGTGGCGTTACCCACCGTATAGGAAGTATTAGACCCAGACACGGCGCACAATTATCGTGGCGCTCCGAAGTCAAATTCCACATTAATGTATTCACACTTACAATTATCTTGGCCTAGATGCGCATAAATAAAGTAAAGAACCAATCATGGAGCGGTAATACCTTTTGATCGAACTCTTTACCATTGTCGTCAGGACCCAGATGATGTTTGGCTGGCATTGGTGTTGTGAAGCCTTTGCAGTCTTGCATACCGAACTTCTTCAGGCAATCTTTGAGATACTTCTCTTGAGGTATGAAGATGCCATTGCGTTGTTGTCGTATTTGAAGACCAAGGAAGAACTTCAGCTCCCCCATCATGGACATCTGATATTGCTCTTGCATCATATAACCAAACTCTTCACTGTACTTCTGATTTGTGCAGCCGAAGATAATGTCATCCACATATATTTGGCACACAAACAGTTCACCATCATATGTCTTCGTGAAAAGAGTGGGATCCAGGGAACCAGGTATGAAGCCTTTGCTCTTTAGGAAGTATTTGAGTGTGTCATACCAGGCCCTAGGGGCTTGTTTGAGGCCATACAGTGCCTTGTTGAGCTTGTATACCATGTCAGGATGTTTTGGATTTTCAAAGCCAAGCGGTTGTGCAACATACACTTCTTCTATCTTGCCATTGAGAAAGGCACTCTTCACATCCATTTGATATAGAAGTATGTTATGATGATTTGCATAGGCCAGCAGTATGCGTATGGCTTCAAGTCTAGCCACAGGAGCAAATGTTTCATCGAAGTCAATGCCTTCCACTTGAGTATATCCTTGAGCAACGAGACGAGCTTTGTTTCTGACAACTTGACCATGCTCATCTTGCTTGTTGCGGTATATTCATTTGGTGCCTATTATATTGTGCTTCCGGGGATCAGGACGCTTAACCAGTTCCCATACATTATTCAGCTCAAACTGTTGAAGCTCTTCTTGCATAGCTTGAATCCATTCAGGTTCCATGAAGGCTTCTTCAACTTTCTTGGGTTCTAATATTGAGACGAATGCGAAGTGCCCACAGAAATTTGCTAGCTGAGTTGCCCTTGAACGAGTGAGTGGACCAGGTGCATTGATGCTGTCAATTATTCTGTCAATCTGCACTTCATTGGCAACACGAGGATGTACAGGGCGAAGACTTTGCTCTTGCTGATCTGTGTTGTTGTTGGGAGGAATGTCTTCAGGCTGAGCATTGTCTTCATGTTGATCAGGTGCTGAGATGATAAGTTCTTCTTCAGGATGAGCTTCAGAAGGTATAATCTCTCCAGTTCCCATTAGCTTGATTGATTCACTAGCTGGAATTTCATCTAGCACATTTGGCAGTTGCTCTCTTTGTGAACCATTTGTCTCATCGAACCGCACATCCACTGTTTCAACCACTTTGTAATGGAAGAGATTGAAGACTCTGTAGGAGTGCGAATCCTTTCCATATCCAAGCATAAAACCCTCATGTGCTTTTGGTGCAAACTTTGAGGTGTGGTGTGGGTCCTTGATACAGCACCTTGCGCCAAATACTCTGAAATAACTGACATTTGGCTTCTTGCCAGTTAGGAGTTCATAAGATGTCTTGTTCAGAAGCTTGTGAAGATAAACATGATTGATTGTATGGCATGCAGTGTCAATGGCTTCAGTCCAGAATTTTCTTGGAGTCTTGTATTCATCTAGCATCGTTCTGGCCATCTCAATGAGTGTTCTGTTCTTGCGTTCGACGACGCCATTCTGTTGTGGCGTGTACGGAGCTGAGAATTCATGTGTGATGCCCAAGGTATCAAGATATGTATCAAGGCCAGTGTTCTTGAATTCAGTGCCATTGTCACTTCTGATGTGCTTTATCTTGGCGTCGTAATTGTTCATGGCTCGATTGGTGAAGCGTCTGAAGACATCCTGCACTTCAGTCTTGTAAAGGATTATGTGCACCCAAGTATATCTAGAGTAATCATCAACAATGACAAAGCCATAGAGGCAAGCAGTAGTGGTAAAAGTTGAGTAGTGAGTGGGACCAAAAAGATCCATGTGAAGCAGTTCGAAGGGTCGAGTAGTGGTCATGATTGTCTTCGAGGGATGTTTTGCCCTCGTCATCTTCCCTGCTTCACAGGCACCGCATAAGTGATCTTTCTTGAACTTGACGCCCTCGATGCCTATGACATGTTTCTTCTTAGCAAGGGTGTGGAGGTTCCTCATGCCAGCATGCCCAAGCCTCCGATGCCAAAGCCGGCATTCTAAAGCTTTTGCAAGAAGACATACTGCAAGTTGTGGCCCTGCTGAGAAATCTACCACATACAAATCATCTTTCCGATACCCTTCAAACAATAGAGACTTGTCAGATTCCATTAGTACCAGGCAACGATATTTTCCAAATATTACGACCATGTTCAAATCGCAAAGCATTGAAACAGACATTAAGTTGAAACCAAGGGATTCAACAAGCATGACTTTATCCATGTGTTGATCCTTTGAGATTGCAACTCTACCTAGACCCAATACCTTACTTTTACCAGTGTCAGCAAATGTGATGTGGCTCTTGTTGGATGGACGTAAGGTTGAGTCCATAAGGAGGCTTCTTTTGCTAGTCATGTGATTTGTACACCCACTGTCAATAATCCATTCTGAAGACTTTGAAGACGCTGGTGTCGTACCCTACAGTGGAGTTAGGGGGATAGGCTTCACGAAGAGAATTGTGAAGCAAAAACATTTGACGAACCAGTGGGTTATGAAAACTTAGATCCAGATTAGGACTAATAGGGAGAGTAGCATGCGATTCAGGAACGAAGTACATAATGATGCCATTCGGGCATTTTATCTTGCGCCCTACAAGATTTTTAAGGTCCCCAGCAAAAGCGTCAGAAGATTTTGGTTTTCTGCTGGAGACCTTTCCCTGCAAAATAGAGTTAAGCTTTCTTAACCACCCACATCTTCAAGGGTGGCTTAGAAGCAATAAGTCTAAGTGCAGCATCTGAGAATTTTGGTTTTGGAGCCCTAGCAAACAGTCTAGCAGGCGGACAATAGTACTCATAAGAATAAGCAGAATAATTTTTGGTCATATGATCATGACAGTTTGATGAACCGCTCTCATATTCATATGTCTGAGTATGGTTTCCCAGCAAAACATTTGCGTTAGTGTGACTCAGGTGAGTCCTCTGTCTGTATGAAGCCTTTAGACCGTATGAAGCCTTTGGTCTGAGGTTTGTCTTCTTCATGTGAGGTGTCATGAAGACATTCACAGGAATATTTTCCAGACACTTTTTCGGAACCCAGATCTTCTTCATAGGCGGTCCATTCCTGTAGTTAGTACAGATGTACCTGGCAAACACTACACCATTCTGATTTCTAAACAGTACATAGTTTGCATCAAAGGATTCATCAATGATAATGGGGTTAGCACAGGTGAAGCCTGATAAATTGGATAGATCTGCTGAAGGTTCCTTTGCAGCAACCCACTTGGTTTTGGGGTACTGTTCAGGTTTCCAGTAAGAGCCATCTGCATTTATTTTCCTTACGAACCCTATACCCTCTTTCCTCGGGTTTCGGTTCAGAATCTGTTTTTTCAGGACATCACATAGCGTCTGATGCCCTTTAAGGCTTTTGTACATCCCTGTTTCAAGCAATGTCTTCAACCTAGCATTCTCATCAGCAATAGCAGTGGTATCCTCAGCAGAGGGGTTAGTTACCACATCAACAATTGAAGATATTGCAACAGCAGTAGCAGTGGAACATTCAGCAACCGAAGTAGCATTATCACGCTCAATGCATTTAAGACATGGTGGTTCAAATCCTTCCTGAGCGGAACTGATCTGTTCGACGCGAAGTGACTCGTTTTCCTTTTGAAGATCTTCATGAGCCGCTCTCAATTTCTCAAGTTCTTGCTTCCTTTGAAGATAATCATAGGAAAGCTTTTCATGAGTTGTTGAGAGAGTATCATGACGATCTTTAAGTTCCTGATACTTAACATGAAGGTTTTTTATGTCTTTAATTAAGGATTCAGATCGACTCATTTCAGCACCCAACAGATCATCGCTTATGTCTAACAGTTTTTGAATATGTTCCATGGCTTTCTGTTGTTCAGTTCCAATTTTAGCAAGTGTTTTGTAACTGGGTTTTGAATCACAATCAGAGTCATCGTCACTAGATGTTTGACAGTGAGTAGTGCGTTTGTTTACCTTGGCACCGCGTGCCATGAAGCAGTAGGTAGGAGTGGAGTAGTCCTTGTCATTTGCATCGGTGTTGGTGATGAAGTCATTGTCTTCAGTGTTGAAGATGGGCTTGGCGACGTATGCTGTAGACAGACTTACAATGCCAGAATCAGACTCCTCCTCAGACTCCACCTCTGCCTCCTCAGAAGCGGACTCCTCCTCTAAATCCATTTCCTTGCCAACAAACGCACGTGCCTTGCCAGATGAGCTCTTCTTGTGTGATGAAGACTTTGAGGAAGACTTGGAAGAAGACTTTGTGTATTTCTTCTTCTTCTTGTCGTCAGAGTCATATTCCTTGCTCTTCTTCTTCTTTCTGTTCTCATTGTCCCACTGTGGACACTCAGAGATGAAGTGTCCAGTTTTCTTGCACTTGTAGCATGTTTTCTTCTTGTAGTCATGAGCAGAAGCTTCATCATTTCTTGAGCTTGATCGTGAAGACTTTCTGAAGCCTTTCTTCTTGGTGAATTTTTGGAACTTCTTCACTAGCATTGCAAGTTCCCTTCCAATGTCTTCAGGATCATCAGAACTGCTGTCAGATTCTTCTTCAGATGAGGAAACAGCTTTTGCCTTCAAGGCACGAGTTCGCCCATAGTTTGGACTGTAGATATCTCTTTTCTCAGAAAGCTGAAACTCATGTGTGTTGAGCCTCTCAAGTATGTCAGATGGATCGAGTGTCTTGAAATCAGGACGTTCTTGAATCATCAGGGCTAGGATGTCAAACGAACTATCAAGTGATCTCAGCAGCGTCTTGACGACTTCATGTTTGGTGATCTCAGTAGCACCGAGGGCTTGAAGCTCATTTGTGATGTCAGTGAGTCTATCAAATGTGTGCTAGACATTCTCATTGTCATTTCGCTTGAAGCGGTTGAAGAGATTGTGAAGGACACTGATTCTTTGATCTCTCTGGGTTGAGATGCCTTCATTGACCTTGGACAGCCAGTCCCAGACCAGCTTGGATGTCTTCAAAGCACTCACACGGCCATACTATCCTTTGGTCAGATGACCATAGATGATGTTCTCGGCAGTAGAGTCTAGTTGAACCAATTTCTTGACATCAGCAATAGTGACACCTTCTCCAGCCTTGGGAACGCCGTTCTCGACGACATACCATAGGTCGACGTCAATGGCTTCAAGATGCATACGCGTCTTATTCTTCCAGTAGGGATATTCAGTTCCATCGAAGACGGGGCACGCAGCGGAGACTTTAATTATCCCTGCAGTCGACATAGCTAAAACTCCAGGTGGTTAAACCGAATCACACAGAACAAGGGAGCATCCAGCTCTGATACCAATTGAAAGTGTGCTATATCGACTAGAGGGGGGGTGAATAGGCGATTTTTATGAAAGTCTTCAAAACGTGGAAGTTATGAAGACAAACAGTAGAGATATGCCTATCACTATGCAGCGGAAGTTAGATTACACTAGGCAAGCCATGGTCAAGTATTCAATAGAGTGAAAGCAGAATGACTAGTAGCAGCAGTGTAATAAGGATCAGGTAGGAAGAAGTTATGAAGCCAAACAAATCATACAGTTACGTTGTGAAGACAAAAGATATAGCAAGCATGCAATGGCTTCACAATGAGTAAGAGTAAGTAAAAGGAAGTGAAGATGAAACCAGTGACTCGTTGAAGACAATGATGTGTTGGACCAGTTCCAGTTGCTGTGACAACTGTACGTCTGGTTGGAGCGGCTAGGTATTTAAACCTTAGGACACACAGTCCCGGACACCCAGTCCTGAACACGCAGCTCAGGACACCAAGTCCACACCGTATTCTCCTTGAGCTAAGGTCACATAGTCCTCGCCCAATCACTCAGGTAAGTCTTCAAGGTAGACTCCCAAACCTTCACAGACTTCGTTCACTGGCAATCCACAATGTCTCTTGGATGCTCAGAACGCGACGCCTAACCGTCTGGGGATTCACAGTCCTCAAGTGTAATAAGTCTTCAGATCACACAGACAAGAAGACTTAAGTGATGCCCAATGTTCTCTGGCTCTGGGTGGTTAGGGCTTTATCCTCACAAGGAATTCTCTCTCAAAGGCTTCGAGGTGGGTTGCTCTCAAACGACAAAAGTCGTACTCTCAATCTGAGTAGCCAACCGCTTATGGTTGTAGGGGGTGGGCTATTTATAGCCACTTGGCAACCCGACCTGATTTGTCTGAAATGACCCTGGGTCACTAAGGAACTGACACGTGTCCCAACGGTCAGTTTTCAAACTTACATGGCAACTTTACTTGGGCTACAAGCAAAGCTGACTTGTCCGGCTCTGGACAAGATTCGCTCTCATTGTCTTCACTCGAAGACATAGGTTTTTTTTGGTTTAAGCATCACTTCAGTCATTCTGACTGGTTCTCCTGGACCCCACTTAAGAGTACGGTGGTTCCTGTGACTCAACACAAAGGAAAAAGAACTACGAAAGATCTAAGTCTTCGAGCTCCATAGGCTTCATATCATGTCTTCTTTTGTCATAGTCTTCAATGTGAATATCTTCATATACCACCTTTGACTTCAATGTCTTCATACATTTTTAGGGGTCATCTCTGGTAGTAAAACCGAATCAATGAGGGACTTCCACCTGTGTTATCCTGCAATTCTCACAAACACATTAGTCCCTCAACTAGGTTTTTCGTCAATACTCCAAAACCAACTAGGGGTGGCACTAGATGCACTTACATCTTCAATTAAGGACTGAGATTGAGTCATTTCAGCGTCTAACAGGTCATCGCTTTTGTCTAACCGTTTTTCAATATGTTCCATAGCTTTCTGTTGTTCAGTTGCAATTTTAGCAAGTGTTTTGTAGCTGGTTTTGGAACCATAATCAGAGTCATCTTCATTGGATGTTTGATAGTGAGTAGTGCGTGAGTTTACCTTGGCACCGCGTGCCATGAAGCAGTAGGTGGGAGCGGAGTTGTCCTTGTCATTAGCATCGGCGTCGGTGATGAAGTCATTGTCTTCAATGTTGAAGATGGACTTGGCAACATAAGCCGTAGCGAGACTTGCAACGCCAGAATCGGACTCCTCCTCAGACTCCACCTCCGCCTCCTCAGAAGCAGACTCCTCCTTTGAATCGATTGTCTTGCCAACAAATGCGCGAGCCTTGCCAGATGAGCTCTTCTTGTGTGATGAAGACTTTGATGAAGACTTGGAAGAAGACTTTGAGTATTTCTTCTTTTTCTTGTCGTCATAATCATATTCCTTGCTCTTCTTCTTCTTGTTGTTCTCATTGTCCCACTGCGGACGCTCAGAGATGTAGTGACCGGGTCTCTTGCACTTGTGGCATGTTCTCTTCTTGTAGTCATGAGCAAAAGCTTCATCATTCCTTGAGCTGGATCGTGAGGACTTTCTGAAGCCTTTCTTCTTGGTGAATTTCTTGAACTTCTCCACAAGCATAGCAAGCTCCTTTCCAATGTCTTCAGGATCATCAGAACTGCAATCAGATTCTTCTTCAGATGAGGAAACAGCTTTTGCCTTCAAAGCACGAGTTCATCCATAGTTGGGACCGTAGATGTCTCTTTTCTCAGAAAGATGAAACTCATGTGTGTTGAGCCTTTCAAGTATGTCAGACGGATCGAGTGTCTTGAAGTCAGGGCGTTCTTGAATCATCAGGGCTAGGGTGTCAAATGAGCTGTCAAGTGATCTCAGGAGTGTCTTGACAACTTCATGCTTGGTGATCTCAGTGGCGCCGAGGGCTTGAAGCTCATTTGTGATGTCAGTGAGTCGATCAAATGTGCGCTGAACATTCTCATTGTCGTTTCTCTTGAAGCAGTTGAAGAGGTTGTGAAGGACACTGATTCTTTGATCTCTCTGGGTTGAGACGCCTTCGTTGACCTTGGAGAGCCAGTCCCAGACAAGCTTGGATGTTTCCAGAGCACTCACACGGCCATACTGTCCTTTGGTCAGATGACCACAGATGATGTTCTTGGCAGTGGAATCCAGTTGAACGAATTTCTTGACATCAGCAGTGGTGACACCTTCACCAGCCTTGGGAACGCCATTCTTGACGACATACTAGAGGTCGACATCAATGGCTTCCATATGCATGTGCATCTTATTCTTCCAGTAGGGATATTCAGTTCCATCGAAGACTGGGCACGCAGCGGAGACTTTGATTATCCCTGCAGTCGACATAGCTAAAACTCCAGGTGGTTAAACCAAAAAACACAGAACAAGGGAGTACCTTGCTCTAATACCAATTGAAAGTGCTAGTGATCGACTAGAGGGGGGTGAATGGGCGATTTTTATGAAAGTCTTCAAAACATGGAAGTTTTGAAGACAAACGATAGAAATAAACCTAATACCATGCAGCGGAAGGTAGACTACACTAAGCAAGCCATAGTCAAGTATTCAATGAAATGAAAGCACAAAGACTAATAGCAGCTAGGCAGTATAGATCAGGATGGAAGATAGTATGAAGCCAATCAGAACAAGCAGTCACACAGTGAAGACAAATAGATAATGCAAACAGGCAATGACTTCATAGGGACCAATCTGCAAATAAAGAGATGGGAAGGATAGAACCGGTGGCTCGTTGAATATAATGATTTGTTGGACCAGTTCCAGTAGCTGTGACAACTGTACGTCTGGTTAGGGAGGCTGAGATTCAACTTAGAAGACCGCGTCTTCACCTTATTCCCCTTGAGCTAAGGACACCCAGTCCTCGCCCAATTACTGTGGTAAGTCTTCAAGGTAGACTTCCAAACCTTCACAGACTTCGTTCACCGGTGATCCACAATGACTCTTGGATGCTCAGAACGCGACGCCTAACCGGCTGGAGGATTCACAGTCCTCAAGTGTAATAAGTCTTCAGATCAAACAGACAAGAAGAGTTAAGTGATGCCTAACACTCTTTAGCTCTGGGTGTTTAGGGCTTTGTCCTCGCAAGGATTTCTCTCTCAAAGGCTTCGAGGTGGGTTGCTCTCAAACGACAAAAGGCGTGCACTAACTCTGAGCAGCCAACCAATTTATGGTGTAGAGGTGGGCTATTTATAACCACTAGGCAACCCGACCTGTTTTGTCCAAGATGACCCTCGGTCACTAAGGAACTAACACATGTTCCAACGGTCACATTTCAAACACACACGACAACTTTACTTGAGCTACAAGCAAAGCTAACTTATCCAACTCTGGATAAGATTTGCTCTCATTGTCTTCGCTCGAAGACATAGGATTTTGGTTAAGCATCACTTCAATCATTCTGACTGGTTTACTTGGGCCCCACTCAACACTACGGTGGTTCCTATGACTCAACAAAGAAGAAAAAGAACGACGAAACAACTAAGTCTTCGCACTCCATAGTCTTCACGCGATGTCTTCTCTTGTCATAGTCTTCAATGTGAATGTCTTCACATACCACCTTTGACTTCAATGTCTTCATACATTTTTAGGGGTCATCTCTGGTAGGAAAACCGAATCAATGAGGGACTTCTACCTGTGTTATCCTGCAATTCTCACAAACACATTAGTCCCTCAACCAGGTTTGTGTAAGTGCATCTAGTGCCACCCCTAGTTGGTTTTGGAGTATTGACGACAAACCTAGTTGAGGGACTAATGTGTTTGTGAGAATTGCAGGATAACACAGGTAGAAGTCCCTCATGATTCGGTTTCACTACCAGAGATGACCCCTAAAAATGTATGAAGACATTGAAGTCAAAGGTGGTATATGAAGATATTCACATTGAAGACTATGACAAGAGAAGACACGATATGAAGCCTATGGAGCTCGAAGACTTAGATCTTTCATAGTTATTTTTCTTTTGCCTTGAGTCATAGGAACCACCGTACTCTTAAGTGGGGTCTAAGAGAACCAGTCAAAATGACTGAAGTGATGCCTAAACCAAAAACCTATGTCTTCGAGTGAAGACTATGAGAGCGAATCTTGTCCAGAGTCGGACAAGTCAGCTTTGCTTGTAGCCCAAGTAAACTTGCCGTGTGAGTTTGAAATCTGACCGTTGGGACACGTGTCAGTTCCTTAGTGACCCAGGGTCGTTTCGGACAAATCAGGTCGGGTTGCCAAGTGGCTATAAATAGCCCACCCCCTACAACCATAAACGGTTGGCTGCTCAGATTGAGAGTACGGCTTTTGTCGTTTGAGAGCAACCCACCTCGAAGCCTTTGAGAGAGAATTCCTTGCGAGGATAAAGCCCTAACCACCCAAAGCCAGAGAGAATTGGGCATCACTTAAGTCTTCTTGTCTGTGTGATCTGAAGACTTATTACACTTGAGGACTGTGCATCCTCCAGCCGGTTAGGCGTCGCGTTCTGAGCATCCAAGAGACATTGTGGATTGCCGGTGAACGAGGTCTGTGAAGGTTTGGGAGTCTACCTTGAAGACTTACCAGAGTGATTGGGCGAGGTCTATGTGACCTTAGCTCAAGGAGAATACGGTGAGGACTGGGTGTCCTGAGCTGCGTGTTCAGGACTGGGTGTCCGGGACTATGTGTCCTAAGGTTTAAATACCTAGCCGCTCCAACCAGACGTAAAGTTGTCACAGCAACTAGAACTGGTCCAACAAATCATTGTCTTCAACTAGTCACTGGTTTCATCTTCACTTCCTTTTACTTACTGATTACTCATTGTGAAGTCATTGCATGTCTGTTCTATCTTTTGTCTTCACAACGTGAGTGTATGATCTGTTTGGCTTCATAATATCTTCCTACCTGATCCTTATTACACTGCAGCTATTTGTCACTGTGATTTCACTCTGTTGATACTTGAACATGGCTTGCCTAGTGTAGTCTAACTTCCGCTGCATAGTAATAGGCATATCTCTACTGTTTGTCTTCATAACTTCCACGTTTTGAAGACTTTCATAAAAATCGCCTATTCACCCCCCTCTAGTCGATATAACGCACTTTCAATTGGTATCAGAGCAAGGTGCTCCCTTGTTCTGTGTGATTCGGTTTAACCACCTAGAGTTTTAGCTATGTCGACTGCAGGGATAATTAAAGTCTCCGCTGCGTGCCCCGTCTTCGATGGAACTGAATATCCCTACTGGAAGAATAAGATGCTTATGCATCTTGAAGACATTGACGTCGACCTATGGTATGTCGTCGAGAACGGCGTTCCCAAGGCAGGAGAAGGTGTCACTGCTGCTGATGTCAAGAAATTCGTTCAACTGGACTCTACTGCCAAGAATATTATCTGTGGTCATCTGACCAAAGGACAGTATGACCGTGTGAGTGCTTTGAAGACATCCAAGCTGGTCTGGGACTGGCTCTCCAAGGTCAATGAAGGCATCTCAACCCAGAGAGATCACAGAATCAGTGTTCTTCGCAACCTCTTCAACCGCTTCAAGCGAAATGACAATGAGAATGTCCAGCACACATTTGACCGACTTACTACCATCACAAATGAGCTTCAAGCCCTCGGCGCCACTGAGATTACCAAACACAAAATTGTCAAGACGCTGCTAAGATCACTTGATAGTTCGTTTGACATCCTGGCCCTGATGATTCAAGAACGTCCTCATTTCAAGACACTCGAACCGTCTGACATACTTGAGAGGCTCAACACACATGAGTTTTAGCTTTCGGAGAAAATAGATATCTACGGTCCAAACTATGGGCGAACTCGTGCCTTGAAGGCAAAAGTTGTCTCCTCATCTGAAGAAGAATCTGATAGCAGTTCTGATGATCCTGAAGACATTGGAAGGGAACTTGCTATGCTTGTCAAGAAGTTCCAAAAATTCACCAAGAAGAAAGGTTTCAGAAAGTCTTCCCGGTCAAGTTCAAGGAATGATGAAGCTCCTACTCATGACTACAAGAAGAAAACATGTCACAAGTGCAAGAAACTTGGCCACTTCATCTCTGAGTGTCCACAGTGGGACAATGAGAACAAAAAGAAGAAGAAGAGCAAGGAATATGACTCTGACGACAAGAAGAAGAAGAAGAAATACTCAAAGTCTTCTTCCAAGTCTTCCTCAAAGTCTTCATCACACAAGAAGAGCTCATCTGGCAAGGCACGTGCGCTTGTTGGCAAGGAAATGGATTCAGAGGAGGAGTCTGCTTCTGAGGAGGCGGAGGTGGAGTCTGAAGAGGAATCCGACTCAAGCGTCGCAAGTCTGGCTACAGCATACGTTGCCAAGTCCATCTTCAACACTGAAGACAATGACTTCATCACCGACACCGATGCAAATGACAAGGACTACTCCGCTTCTACCTACTGCTTCATGGCACGCGGTGCCAAGGTAAACACACGCACTACTCACTATCAAACATCTAGTGATGATGACTCTGATTGTGTTTCAAAACCTAGCTACAAAACACTTGCTAAAATTGCAACAGAACAACAGAAAGCTATGGAACATATTCAAAAACTGTTAGACAGAAGCGATGATCTGTTAGGTGCTGAGATGACTCGATCTGAATCCCTAATTGAAGACATAAAAAAGCTTCACGTTAAGTATCAGGAACTTGAAAGTCGTCATGAAACTCTCTCAACAACTCATGAAAAGCTTTCCTATGATTATCTTCAAAGGAAGCAAGATCTTGAGAAATTGAGAGCGGTTCATGAAGATCTTCAAACGGAAAATGAGTCACTTCGCGCCAAATAGATCAGTCCCTCTCAGGAAGGATTTGAACCACCATGTCTTAAATGCATTGAGCGTGATAATGCTACTTCTGTTGCTGAATGTTCTACTGCTACTGCTGTTGCAATATCTTCAACTGTTGATGTGGTAGCTAACCCCTCTGCTGAGGATACCACCGCTATTGCTGATGAGAATGCTAGGTTGAAGACATTGCTTGAAACAGGGATGTACAAAAGTCTTCAAGGGCATCAGACACTATGTGATGTCCTCAAAAAGAAGATTCTGAACCTAAACCCTAGGAAAGAGGGTGTTGGGTTCGTAAGGAAAATGAATGCAGATGGCTCTTACTGGAAACCTGAGCAGTACCCCAAAACCATGTGGGTTACTGCGAAGGAACCTTCAGCAGATCCATCCAATCTAACTGGCTTCACTTGTGCTAACCCCATTATCATTGATGAATCCTTTGATGCAAACTATATACTGTTTAAGAATCAGAAAGGTGAAGTGTTTGCAAGGTACATTGGTACTAACTGCAAGAATGGACCACCTATGAAGGAGATCTGGGTTCCGAAAAAGTGTCTGGAAAATCTTCCTGTGAATGTCTTCATGACACCTCACTTGAAGAAGACAAACCTCAGACCAAAGGCTTCATACGGTCCAAAGGCTTCATACAAACAGAGGACTCACCTGAGTCGCACTAACGCAAATGTTTTGCAGGGAAACCATACTCAGGCATATGAATATGAGAGCGGTTCATCAAACCGCCATGTTCATAAAACCAAGAACTATTCTGCTTATTCTTATGAGTACTATTGTCCGCCTGCAAGACTGTTTGCTAAGGCTTCAAAGCCAAAACTCTCAGATGCTGCACTTAGACTTATTGCTTCTAAGCCACCCTTGAAGATGAGGGTGGTTAAGAAGGCTTAACTCTCTTTTGCAGGGAAAGGTCTCCAGCAGAAAACCAAAATCGTCTGACGCTATTGCTGGGGACCTTAAACATCTTGTAGGGCGCAAGATCAAATGCCCAAATGGTCTTACTATGTACTTCGTACCTGAATCGCTTGCTACTCTCCCTATTAGTCCTAACCTGGATCTAAGCTTTCATAACCCACTGGTTCGTCAAATGTTTTTGCTTCACAATGCTCTTGGTGAAGCCTATCCCCCTAACTGCACTGTAGGGTACGACACCAGTGTCTTCAGAATGGATTATTGACAGTGGGTGTACAAATCACATGACTGGCAAAAGAAGTCTTCTTATGGACTCAACCTTACGTCCATCCGACAAGAGCCACATCACATTTGCTGACACTGGTAAAAGTAAGGTATTGGGTCTAGGTAGAGTTGCAATCTCAAGGGATCAACACATGGATAAAGTCATGCTTGTTGAATCCCTTGGCTTCAACTTAATGTCTGTCTCAGTGCTTTGTGATTCAAACATGATCGTAATGTTTGGAAAATATCGTTACCTTGTACTAATGGAATCTGACAAGTCTCTAGTGTTTGAAGGGTATCGAAAAGATGATTTGTACGTGGTAGATTTCTCAGCAGGGCCACAGCTTGCAGTATGTCTTCTAGCAAAGGCTTCAGAATGCTGGCTCTGGCATCGGAGGCTTGGACATGCTGGCATGAGGAATCTCCACACCCTTGCAAAAAAGAAGCATGTCCTCGGCATCGAGGGCGTCAAGTTCAAGAAAGACCACTTATGCGGTGCCTGTGAAGCAGGGAAGATGACGAGGGCCAAACATCCCTCGAAGACAATCATGACTACTACTCAACCCTTCGAACTGCTTCACATGGATCTTTTCGGTCCCACTCATTACTCAACTCTGACTACTACTGCTTTCCTCTATGGCTTCATTATTGTTGATGATTATTCTAGATATACTTGGGTGCACATAATCCTTTACAAGACTGAAGTGCAGGATGTCTTCAGACGCTTCGCCAATCGAGCTATGAACAATTTTGGCGCCAAGATAAAGCACATCAGAAGTGACAATGGCACTGGATTCAAGAACACTGGCCTTGATACATATCTTGATACCTTGGGCATCACACATGAATTCTTAGCCCCGTACACGCCACAGCAGAATGGCATCGTCGAACGCAAGAACAGAACACTAATTGAGATGGCCAGAACGATGCTAGATGAATACAAGACCCCAAGAAAATTCTGGTCCGAAGCCATTGATACTGCATGCCATACAATCAATCGTGTTTATCTTCACAAGCTACTGAACAAGACATCTTATGAGCTCCTTACTGGCAAAAAGCCAAATGTCAGTTACTTCAGAGTATTTGGCGCAAGGTGCTGGATCAAGGACCCACGTCACACCTCAAAATTTGCACCAAAAGCACATGAGGGTTTTATACTTGGATATGGAAAGGATTCACACTCATACAGAGTCTTCAATCTCTTTCATTACAAAGTGGTTGAAACAGTGGATGTGCGGTTCGATGAGACCAACGGCTCACAAAGAGAGCAGCTGCCAAGTGTGCTAGATGAAGTTCCATCCAGTGAATCAATCAAGCTAATGGGAACTGGAGAAATTGTACCTTCTGAAGCTCATCCCGAAGAAGAACTTATCATTTCAGCACCTGATCAACATGAAGACAATGCTCAGCCTGAAGACATTCCTTCCAATAACGACAATGAACAGCAAGAGCAAAGTCTTCGCCCTGTACATCCTCGCGTTGCAAATGAAGTGCAGATTGAAAGAATAATTGATAGCATCAATGCACCTGGTCCACTCACTTGTTCAAGGGCAACTCAGCTAACAAATTTCTGTGGGCACTATGCATTCGTCTCAATATCAGAACCCAAGAAAGTTGAAGAAGCCTTCATGGAAACTGAATGGATTCAAGCTATGCAAGAAGAGCTTCAATAGTTTGAGCTGAATAATGTATGGGAACTGGTTAAGCGTCCTGATCCCCGGAAGCACAATATAATAGACACCAAATGGATATACCGCAACAAGCAAGATGAGCATGGTCAAGTTGTCAGAAACAAAGCTCGTCTCGTTGCTCAAGGATATACTCAAGTGGAAGGCATTGACTTCGATGAAACATTTGCTCCTGTGGCTAGACTTGAAGCCATACGCATACTGCTGGCCTATGCAAATCATCATAACATACTTCTATATCAAATGGATGTGAAGAGTGCCTTTCTCAATGGCAAGATAGAAGAAGAAGTGTATGTTGCACAACCGCCTAGCTTTGAAAATCCAAAACATCCTGACATGGTATACAAGCTCAACAAGGCACTGTATGGCCTCAAACAAGCCCCTAGGGCCTGGTATGACACACTCAAATACTTCCTGCAGAGCAAAGGCTTCATACCTGGTTCCCTAGATCCCACTCCCTTCACAAAGACATATGATGGTGAACTGTTTGTGTGCCAAATATATGTGGATGACATTATCTTCGGCTGCACCAATCAGAAGTACAGTGAAGAGTTTGGATATATGATGCAAGAGCAATATCAGATGTCCATGATTGGGGAGCTGAAGTTCTTCCTTGGTCTTCAAATACGACAACAACGCAATGGCATCTTCATATCTCAAGAGAAGTATCTCAAAGATTGCCTGAAGAAGTTCGGTATGCAAGACTGCAAAGGCTTCACAACACCAATGCCAGCCAAACATCATCTGGGTCCTGACGACAATGGTAAAGAGTTCGATCAAAAGGTATACCGCTCCATGATTGGTTCTTTACTTTATCTATGTGCATCTAGGCCAGATATTATGCTTAGTGTTTGCATGTGTGCTCGATTTCAAGCGGCACCAAAGGAGTCGCATCACTTAGCTGTGAAGCGAATTCTTCGATATTTGGCTCACACCCCAACTCTAGGATTATGGTATCCAAAGGGCTCAGAGTTTGATTTGGTTGGATTCTCGGATGCTGATTATGCTGGTGACAAAGTTGATCGCAAGTCTACATCAGGCACATGTCACTTTCTGGGACGATCACTTGTATGTTGGTCTTCAAAGAAGCAGAACTGTGTATCTCTCTCCACTGCTGAATCTGAATACATTGCTGCTGGATCTTGCTGCGCTCAGCTTCTGTGGATGAAGCAAACACTCAAGGACAATGGCATTCATCTGAAGCAAGTGCCACTTTACTGCGACAACGAAAGCGCCATCAAGATTGCTAACAACCCAGTTCAGCACTCGAAGACAAAGCACATTGAAATTCGTCATCACTTTCTCAGAGATCATGTTGTCAAGGAAGACATTGATATCATACACGTCAACACTGAAGAGCAATTAGCAGATATCTTCACCAAGCCCTTGGATGAGAAGAGGTTTTGCAAGTTACGGTGTGAGCAAAATACCCTGGAATCCTCAAATGTCCTGTGATCAGGCACACATCCTAACCCTTATGCATATTGATGACTTAGATGTGCAACACACGAAGTGAAGTATATCTTGAATCAATGAAGACATACATTCTAAGTGTGAATACATTAATGTGGAATTTGACTTCGGAGCGCCACGATAATTGTGCGCCGTGTCTGGGTCTAATACTTCCTATACGGTGGGTAATGCCACCACCAAACGTTCTATTTTGAAGTGTTTCACTCATGGCGTTACCTTGCAATGTCTTCACATTTGGTTTGGCTTCGGACTCAACATATTTTCATGATTATCTTCACTATGTTGATTATATATATATGCTAGTGTTCTGTCCTCTACAGCATTCACTTATAGCTATGTCTTCATGTTGAATCTTTTGAACTAAGTGAATGTGATCGGGCCCCAACTTCTCTATGCTTTCTATCTCAAACTCTATCTCTCCAAGTCATATGCATTCTATTGAAACTGTCGAATGTCTTCTCTGCGTCCTTGTCGGCAGAAGATAAAGAGACAACCATTAAGTCCGTTTTCAATGCTCATTCCTCCACATGAAATCCGGAGAAGTAGGAACGACCACCCGACAATCCAGGCGTGCGTGGGACATGGAACAAACCCCAAAATTCCGCATACTGGCCACGTGTTCCTCAGATGTGAATCGCCAGGGGCACCTGTGTAATAGCACAGTGCCACCCCTGTGCCTATAAATGCACACTCACAGCGGTAATTATCTCTTCTTCCACCCTCGCACGAACCCTAGCGCCACCGCTAGCTCTCGACGACGCCGGCGACGAAGCGCTTCGCTGCCGCAACCTATCCGACGCCGTCTTCATGCCGACCGCGGACATCGTCCTCTCCGCCGTCGCCGTAGGTCTCCTCCGTCGCCAAGTTAGGGCACGGAAGAGTGAACTGCTCGGCCTCATCTCCCACTCCATCTAGCAGTTCTCAGTGTGGTAAATAAAACTCCCTTTTTACAGCACCGTTGATCCTATTGATCTGTCACTTTCTACCACAAGTAGTTTCAGTTCACACAAGCTAGATCTCTCTCATACTGCATCTCATAACATGCCTAGTATATTCACTTATGCTTCACAAAGTAGTTAGATTCCTCACTTGTACTGATCTGTGGATTCGTACAAATCTGGAACCAACTTCTTATCTATGAGTGAATGTCTTCGCACGATGAGGTCAATGTCTTCTAAACTGATTTATCTTCAAAATCTTCTGAGAATGCATATGACCTCTTCCCCTTCCCTCGCACCTTAATGCTGTCACAGGTACATGTCCGTGGGAGAATCCTTTGGTTCTCATAGTCTGCATTCATTTGCAGAATTCTTACAGCATCACATAAATTCTCCTGAAGCCAGTTCCTGTTGGTCCAGCAAGGGAAAGCCTTTGAAGCTGTTGAACGTCTTGAAGCCTTTCAAGTTAAAGTTTATGGCTTCAGAGAAAGTAGCAAGAAAGGGGGGCAGACAACGTCGTGCCGGAACATCCAGAGATCTGCCTGATGAACTCGCAGAAATGTATAAGACAGATCCTGAAGAGGATTATGATCAGCGCAAGACCCGAATCCAATGGATTCGACGCTATTGGGCGGAACAATGGTTCAAATACCGCTTCACAACCCAAGAGTATGCTGAGAAAAGTGCCATCAAAAGACCGTGGGGAGACATCTTATACAAGAATCTTCAACCCAGGTCCAGAGATGAAGCTATTGCCCAAAGCTTCTATCCATGCATGGTTCGTGGACCACAGCCTGATGATGCACATCCGTCGTCACTACTCTGGTGTCGTGACGACAATCTGTTCAAGCGCAACTTCCAGTTTGCCCGAAACTCAGCGAAGCAGAACAAGAAGAAATTTGGGTTAGACTTCAACCCTGGTCCCTCAGCACCAAGGGCAGATGGCACATGAGAAGCAGAACCCAATGTCATCGGTCCTTATGCCAACCTTGAAGGCCTCATCACCTGCATCTTAGTTCAAGGGACCGCAGTGAATGAGCCTCCAGTTGACTCTGAATCAGAAGAAGCTCCTGCAGTGCTGAAGCCAAAGAAGATGAAGAAGCCAAAAGCTTCAAAGCCAGCCCCTTCACCAAAAATCTCAAGGGCGAAGCCATTGGCAACTGCACCTCCTGAAGACAGTGTGCAGTCTAAAGATTTATCACGCGTCTCCAAGCCCCAGAAGGCCAAGATGCCTCTGTCTCACACTGGCAAAGAGCTAACAGCTGCTGCCATCCTGCGCAATGACGACATTGATCTGTCAAGTGATGAAGATCTTGCAGATGACGCTCTTGAGCAACTCATCAAGAGCAAAGAAGAAGCAGAAATCTTCAATGATCTGCCTCTCTTTGATGTCACCATCATCCACAACTTCATTGACGAATGGTTTGACACGCCAAACATCAGCTTTGAAATCTGCAGCTACCCATTGGCCTCAGTGTCGCCTTCCAAGGCGCCATTGCTTCAGAACTTGCTATTGCCCGGCGCATTATTGAGCTGAAGCAGAAGATTGACTATGAAAAGGCTCAGTTCAAGAAGCATATGGCCAAGCTCAGCATGCAAGAAGTGAAGAACTTCAAGACAATGATGCACAAGCTCAAGGAAGCCTTTGTGAAGAAGCGTGCAGAAGCTCAGGGTTCGCATGAGCGCATGAAGACTTTGGCTGACAGATGTGTGCAAGCCTATAATGAGGCTGAGAAGCGCAAGGCACTTGGGCGTCCTGGCATCGACCCCAGGATGGCCGCAAAGAAGAAGAAGAAGCCTGATATGGCTGAATCTGATGCACCAAGGCAAGAAGCAGTTCCGATTGTCTTCCCAACAAGAATGATTGGCTCGAAGCCAAAGAGCCGATCAAAAGCTTCAGAGCTCAAGAAGACAAGAACTGCTGAGGCCGAAGCCAGGAAGAGGAAACACACTGAAGACTCTCCTACTGCCCCCACCAAGAAAAAGCGAAAAACCAAGAAAGCTCAGGCTGCTCCCACAGAGCCCTTGATAGATGAACCCATTTCTATGGTTCACCCTGACGCAGAACGTCAACTGACGATTCATGAGCCTGCTTCCACAGAGGCTCCTGAAGCTGAAGACATTCCAGTAGCTGATCCCATCGCTGCTGAAGACATTGGTCATCATGACAATGTAGAAGATGATGCAGCCCTTCCTCAGTTTGAAAACAGCGAACTCATCAGCATTGGTCGTCCACTGACGCCAATTCCACAGGATACTTCATGGGCAGATCGCCGTCAAGAGGAAGAAGACTATGAGGCCCAGCCCACTCCAACTCCACACGCGTCGTCTGTGTTTCGCAGGCTTCGCAAAGGTCCAAGGCCTCAAGTCTATGCTGAAGACATTCCGGCTGCATCAGCCGCAGAAGAAGAAGTACCACCAGAGCCCACTCCCCTGCTCCACCAAGAAGCAGTTCTCCAGGAGAACGTGCCTGTGATCGACCCTCCAGCTAGTCAAGTGGGGGATGAAAATCTTGAGGCTGCCACAACCAACAACGAAGCTAATGTGGAGCCCTCCCCAGCAAAAGCTTCAGAAGACAGCGAAGCCACTGACCCCCCCACTTCTGTTCCTGAGTCTGCTGCCGGTCCCCAATTCAACTATCATGTTGAGCACAGGCCTCATGTCCAGAAGCCAATCCCAAGACTGCCAAGGTTTCCAGGTCCTGCATCAGCACCTGCCTCCTTCAACATCAATGGCTTCAGGGGAGACAACACGTTCTTCGATAGCTCCAGGAACCCCTACTCAAGGGAAAGAATATCATCTGATTGGTTCTGGAGCTATCCTCAGCGAAGCTATTACTCTTGCATTCTCTACAACCAAGGTCGCATCTTCCCACACAAGCGCCTTGATGTTGAAGCTATAGCTGGTCTGCCCTGTCTAGAAGAAGCGTTGGATTGCTTCAAGCAAGTGGGTCTGCTGCAATTTGTTACTGCTGAAGAGCATTGGAATGAAGAGCTGTTGCTACAATTCTATGCCACCCTTCACATCAAAGGATACAGCAGAGATCCGAAGACTTGGGTCCTGGAGTGGATGACTAGCAACGTCCATCATGAAGCCAATGCATTTGACATCATTGAGCTCACTGGCTTGCCCACTCCTGGCGATCTTTTCGAGCAAGGCTGTCAACTGCATGCTGAAGCTATTGAGAGCATCTTTCAGCGGCCAGAACCTAATTTGAGTCAAATTCTCAGCATGATGAAGCCATTGCCTCAAGATGCTGCGTATCCCATAGAGTTCTTCGTTGAAGACCTTGAGTACCTGCCCAGAACCATCTATCACATCATCAGGCGGACTCTCTGGCCTATCAAAGGGCACTCTCCAAATGCCAAGCTTCAGGGTGCAATGAAGACTTTGGTCTTCTATATACTTCATGGCAAATGCTTCAATGCACAGGACTTCTTCATACGCCAACTTGCTGCATCAGGCATTGATCTGTTTGGTTTGAAGTTCTACGCCCCTTGGATCATGCGGCTGATCAAGCTACACTCCGCCATCTCTTATCAGCCCTCAGCCCGCAACCATAGGATCTTCTTGCCTGACGTGGACATGTCTACTGAAGCCATATATTCTGAGCCTGCCAAGCAACCTCAAAGTCTTCAGAATGCAGAACATCAGAGTTTTACTCAGAATGTTGAAGGCGTTGAAGCAGTTTCTCGGGTGTATCCTTTAGCTGGCACTACACGTGCACCACACCCTGCTTCAACTGAAGCCACTAACAGTGCCACTTCTTCAAGACCCAAGAAGCGCACTCGTGTTCTCAACGACCGAGAGCTTCTTGTGGCCCTACATCAGAAACAAGATAGGCATCATGACTGGCTGAAGCGTCGGATGAAAAGCCTCTTGGTGGATGTGAATCGCACTCGAAATCTTGCCACCAAGAATGCTTTCGTTGCCCATGAAACCTGTTGCCGCACATGGAAAGGGCTAACGATGATGCTTTCTGAAGCTGATCTTCAAGAGGATGGCTTCACTGAGAGATTCAAGTTTGACTCCACACCTCCTCGAAGGGCTGTGCTGCTAGGAACTCCATCCCTTGAAGACTCTGAGTTCTCTTCCTCTGCTGCCACAGTGACTACCAGAATCATTGAGGAAGAAGACGATGCTACTTCACCGCCACCTGCTTCAGCACCTCCAAGCTCTTCTGCATCGCCAAACAACACCAACAACCCTGCTACTTCACCTACTCCTCAAGGGAACGAGTAGAGGCTCTATGTCTTCAAACCTTTTTGGTCATTACTGACAAAAGGGGGAGAAGCATATGAGATTGATAGTCTTCAAGCGGGTTCATATGGGCGGGTGCCTTATATTTTGCTTTGTGCTTACAACTCTCGTTTTTTTCTGCTACATTTGGTTCTTATGAGTTGTAACACTTAAACTAGATGGTCGTCTGCTACTTATTTGCCACCTTGTTTTGCGAAGATAAATTCTGCATGTGCGACGATAAATTCCGCACTTAGCTCATTCTGCAGACGTCCATTTTCCATTATGCATGTCATTATCTTCATATACTTTCACATGCATAGTGGATTGTCATCATAAGCTAAAGTGGATCTCCACAAGTACAACCTACCATGTGCATTTGCATTCCAAAAGCAAATTAACTTATATGCACATCTTTAGGGGGAGCCCTTGCAACTTATGAAGACAATTCCTTATCCTTTACAGTTTCACAGATTATATTCCCCGTTGAAAACTTCAACTAGTTTGTCATCAATCACCAAAAAGGGGGAGATTGTAAGTGCATCTAGTGCCACCCCTAGTTGGTTTTGGAGTATTTACGACAAACCTAGTTGAGGGACTAATGTGTTTGTGAGAATTGCAGGATAACACAGGTAGAAGTCCCTCATGATTCGGTTTCACTACCAGAGATGACCCCTAAAAATGTATGAAGACATTGAAGTCAAAGGTGGTATATTAAGATATTCACATTGAAGACTATGACAAGAGAAGACACGATATGAAGCCTATGGAGCTCGAAGACTTAGATCTTTCGTAGTTCTTTTTCTTTTGTGTTGAGTCATAGGAACCACCGTACTGTTAAGTGGGGTCTAAGAGAACCAGTCAGAATGACTGAAGTGATGCCTAAACCAAAAACCTATGTCTTCGAGTGAAGACTATGAGAGCGAATCTTGTCCAGAGTCGGACAAGTCAGCTTTGCGTGTAGCCCAAGTAAAGTTATCGTGTGAGTTTGAAATCTGACCGTTGGGACATGTGTCAGTTCCTTAGTGACCCAGGGTCATTTCGGAAAAATTAGGTCGGGTTGCCAAGTGGCTATAAATAGCCCACCCCCTACAACCATAAATGGTTGGCTGCTCAGATTGAGAGTACGGCTTTTGTCGTTTGAGAGCAACCCACCTCGAAGCCTTTGAGAGAGAATTCCTTGCGAGGATAAAGCTCTAACCACCCAGAGCCAGAGAGAATTGGGCATCACTTAAGTCTTCTTGTCTGTGTGATCTGAAGACTTATTACACTTGAGGATTGTGCATCCTCCAGCCGGTTAGGCGTCGCGTTCTGAGCATCCAAGAGACATTGTGGATTGCCGGTGAACAAAGTCTGTGAAGGTTTGGGAGTCTACCTTGAAGACTTACCAGAGTGATTGGGCGAGGTCTATGTGACCTTAGCTCAAGGAGAATACGGTGAGGACTGGGTGTCCTGAGCTGCGTGTTCAGGACTGGGTGTCCGGGACTGTGTGTCCTAAGGTTTAAATACCTAGCCGCTCCAACCAGACGTACAATTGTCACAGCAACTGGAACTGGTCCAACAAATCATTGTCTTCAACGAGTCACTGGTTTCATATTCACTTCCTTTTACTTACTGATTACTCATTGTGAAGTCATTGCATGTATGTTCTATCTTTTGTCTTCACAAAGTGAGTGTATGATCTGTTTGGCTTCATAATATCTTCCTACCTGATCCTTATTACACTGCAGCTATTTGTCACTGTGATTTCACTCTGTTGATACTTGACCATGGCTTGCCTAGTGTAGTCTAACTTCCGCTGCATAGTAATAGGCATATCTCTACTGTTTGTCTTCATAACTTCCACGTCTTGAAGACTTTCATAAAAATCGCCTATTCACCCCCCCTCTAGTCGATATAACGCACTTTCAGTTTGTCATCAATACTCCAAAACCAACTAGGGGTGGCACTAGTGTTGGGGAACGTAGCAGAAATTCAAAATTTTCTTACGTGTCACCAAGATCTATCTATGGAGAAACTAGCAACGAGGGGAAGGAGAGTGCATCTACATACCCTTGTAGATCGTTACGCGGAAGCATTCAAGAGAACGGGGTTGATGGAGTCGTACTCGTCGTGATCCGAATCACCGATGATCCTAGTGCCGAACGGACGGCACCTCCGTGTTCAACACACGTACAGCCTGGTGACGTCTCCCATGCCTTGATCCAGCAAGGAGAGAGGGAGAGGTTGAGGAAGACTTCATCCAGCAGCAGCACAACGGCGTGGTGGCGCACCAGGGTTTCCCCCTTCTCCTCCTAGCTGCGCCTTGGGCCTTGTGGGAGGCGCACCAGCCCACTCAGGGGCTGGTCCCTTCCCACTCTTGGCCCATGCAAGCCTCCGGGGCTGGTGGCCCCACTTGGTGGACCCTCGGGACCCTCCCGGTGGTCCCGGTACGTTATCGGTAAAACCCGAAACTTTTCCGGTGACCAAAACAGGACTTCCCATATATAAATCTTTACCTCCGGACCATTCTGGAACTCCTCGTGACGTTCGGGATCTCATCCGGGACTCCGAACAACATTCGGTAACCACATACAAACTTCCTTTATAACCCTAGCGTCATCGAACCTTAAGTGTGTAGACCCTACGGGTTCGGGAACCATGCAGACATGACCGAGACGTTCTCCGGTCAATAACCAACAGCGGGATCTGGATACCCATGTTGGTTCCCACATGTTCCACGATGATCTCATCGGATGAACCACGATGTCGAGGATTCGATCAATCCCGTATACAATTCCCTTTGTCTAGCGGTATTGTACTTGCCCGAGATTCGATCGTCGGTATCCCGATACCTTGTTCAATCTCGTTACTGGCAAGTCTCTTTTACTCGTTCCGTAACACATCATCCCATGATCAACTCCTTGGTCACATTGTGCACATTATGATGATGTCCTACCGAGTGGGCCTAGAGATACCTCTCCGTTTACACGGAGTGACAAATCCCAGTCTCGATTCGTGCCAACCCAACAGACACTTTCGGATATACCTGTAGTGTTCCTTTATAGCCACCCAGTTACATTGTGACGTTTGGCACACCCAAAGTATTCCTACGGTATCCGGGAGTTGCACAATCTCATGGTCTAAGGAAATGATACTTGACATTAGAAAAAGCTTTAGCATACGAACTACACGATCTTTGTGCTAGGCTTAGGATTGGGTCTTGTCCATCACATCATTCTCCCAATGATGTGATCCCGTTATCAACGACATCCAATGTCCATGGTCAGGAAATCGTAACCATCTATTGATCAACGAGCTAGTCAACTAGAGGCTTACTAGGGACATGGTGTTGTCTATGTATCCACACATGTATCTGAGTTTCCTATCAATACAATTCTAGCATGGATAATAAACGATTATCATGAACAATGAAATATAATAATAACTAATTTATTATTGCCTCTAGGGCATATTTCCAACAACTAGATGCACTTACACCTTGCGTATGAAAGGTTTCGATCAGCCCTGGAGACACCAGGTAGAATCCTTCACGCAAAAAGGGAGTGTTGGAATTAAAGTGAATGATGACATATGCCACTATTTCCAAACACATAAGGGTCTGAGACAAGGAGATCCAATGTCCCCTATTCTATTCAACATAGTGGTCGACATGTTGACGGTTCTAATAGGAAGGGCTAAGGATGCTGGTCGGGTAGGTGGCCTGGTTCCCCATCTAGTTGATGGAGGTGTGTCTATCCTACAGTACGCCGATGATACTATCCTATTCATGGAGCATGACTTGGCAAAAGCACGAAACATGAAGCTGGTACTATGCTTATTCGAACAATTGACTGGTTAAAGATTAACTTCCACAAAAGTGAATTGTTCTATTTTGGAAGAGCCAAGGAGGAACAAGACGCTTACAAACAATTGTTCGGGTGTGAATTGGGGGCTTTACCTTTCATGTATTTGGGTATACCAATTCACCATCGTAAGCTAACAAACAGAGAATGGAAGTGCATTGAGGATAGATTTGAGAAGAAATTAAGCTGCTGGAAGGGCAAGCTAATGTCATACGGAGGCCGATTAATTCTCATTAATTCGGTTCTCACAAGTATGCTTATGTTTCTCTTGTCCTTTTTCGAGGTACCAGTTGGAGTTTAGAAAAGGCTTGACTTCTATCGATCACGTTTCTTCTGGCAGAGTGATGAACTTAAGCGAAAATACAGACTTACTAAATGGGATATTATTTGTAGACCGAAAGACCAAAAGGGGGTCTAGGTATTGAAAATCTTGAGGTGAAGAACAAATGTCTTCTTAGTAAGTGGCTGTAGAAGTTATCTGTTGAGACGGAGGCCACATGGGCACAGATTTTGTGTAATAAGTACCTGCAATCTAAAACTTTGTCCCAGGTGACAGTGAGGCCGACAAACTCACCTTTTTGGAAAGGACTGATGAGAGTTAAATCAGCCTTTTTCAATAGAACGAAGTTTATTGTTGGAAACGGTACCACTACAAGATTCTGGGAGGATACTTGGCTAGGGGAAACACCGCTTGCGCTTCAATATCCTTCATTGTATAGCATTGTTCAACGAAGAGACGCTTGCGTTGCAACAGTACTACAATCTACTCCTCTCAATATTCACTTTAGAAGGACGCTAGCAGGAAACCGCTGGGAAGCCTGGCTCCATCTCGTGAGAAGACTGATGGATGTTCAGCTTTCTCAACGACCCGATCAGTTGTGCTGGAAGTTAACAAGGAATGGAGAGTTTATGGTTAAATCCATGTATCTGGATATTATCAATTCTAGCTCCATCCCTAGTTCGAAACATGTTTGGAAAGTAAAAGTACCTTTGAAAGTTAAAGTGTTTATGTGGTTTGTACATAAACAAGTCATTTTAACTAATGACAACTTGGCAAAACGCAACTGGACAGGATCTACAAGATGTAGTTTCTGTGATCGGGATGAATCCATCAAACACCTCTTTCTTGACTGCCCTTTGGCAAAAATCTTTTGGCGGATGGTTCACGTAGCCTTTAATATTACTCCTCCGAATACTATCAGTACGTTATTTGGGACGTGGCTTGATGGGATAGATTCCGGAACAGCGAGACACATTCATGTAGGAGTATGTGCTTTATTATGGGCAGTCTGGAACTGCAGAAATGATTTGGTCTTTAACAGAACAACAAACATTCGTTTTTGCAAGTTATCTTCCGAGCTACTACATTGATTCGTATGTGGTCGCTACTCACTCCGACGGAGGCCAGGGAGCGTTTGGTTACTGGATCTAACCGATGGGAGATGGTAGCTCGAGCTATTTTCAACCGGTTTGGATGGCGGTCATGTAATAGGATAGGCAATTAGTTTACCTATCTTTCTTATGCCAGCCGGTTGTGGCTTTATTTTTACTTTTCCTGCTCTTTGTGAGCATTTTTCGTTCTTTTCTTTGAGACATGACGACTTTTGTTGAACCTATTTGCTTATTAATAAGTATGGCCGTATGCATCGTTCTGATGCAGAGGCCGGTGATCCCCCCTTTTCGAAAAAAAAGTTGTGAGAGGTTTTTTATCAACAGATGCAAACGACGGGTGTCAACTAGGAGAGAGAAATCCAGTGCTTGAGTGAGGGGACTTTTAGCTGAGTGTTGCATTCTTGGTGGTGGGGGTGAAAGAAAATGCACAAAGGAGAGGGTTAGGGGTTTGTGGCGGCGGTTACTGGAAGCGCGCGGGTGTGACCCCATCGCATAGCCGAACGGGAGCCCTATCGGATGCCTGTGAGCAACACTTTTTTTAGACAACATCGCAAAGCTTTATTAATTTGTCACAATGTTTACAGGGACGGATGATAGGTTCCCAGGATGTCCTAACCAAATATGGCAGCCACCACCGAGAGAAAGGGAATGCTTCGCTAGGTTGTGAGCTTCAAAACTAGAGCTCCTAAATTCATGACTAAATATGCAAAAATCAGAAACCGAAGAGTGTTCTATTATTTCATGTATAATAGCACTGTAAGTAGCCAGGTTCTCCTTGTGTATCTCTTCCACCACAGGCTTGCAGTCCGACGCCACCTGAATTCGTCTCAGATATAGATCCTCTGCCAACGCAAGAGCTTCTCTAATGGCTAGAGATTCGAGGGTCGGTGGGTCCACGATGTTCTTAAAACAAAGAGCCGAAGCCCCCAAGAAAGCTACCTCTTGGTCCCTGCAAATCGCCCCCACCGAACCATACCCTCGCCTTGACACAACAGCATCGGTGTTCATCTTGGTGTTGCCTGGCAAAGGGGGTATCCAACGCGATGGCCTTTTTACTTCTGGAGCCGTCTGCACTGGAGCTTTGGCATTCATCACATGGAGTTCACCCAAAAAACTGGATAAAAACTTGTTGACAGAGTACGGAGATTGGAATGTATTCTCGTGTATTGCCTTCCGCCTAACGCTCCTTAGCGCCCAAAGGGTAACCACCATACGATCAAAAAGATCCTTCTTCAAAATTGCATGCAAAGCAAACAACCACTCCTTTGGGCTATCTTCTTCCCGATCTAGCATGTGTTCCAACAACTCATCAGGAGCCAATGCCCAAACGCTCGCCGCCATCGGGCCTGTGAGCAACACTTAAGGTGCAGTTTTCAACTGGTTTCATCTGCAGGATTGCCCAAAACAGGCTACCGTGACACAAGCTTTTTAGCCCGTGAGCAAGCCCAAGCAGAGCTAAGCTTGGCTCGAGATACAAACGAGCCCAAGAAAGGAGTTACCCACAACCTATTTATGTCCTGGTCCAAGCCCGATCTGAATCGGGCCACGATGAGTGTGGGATGAGCCCACAAGCTCAAGCCTCACGTCAAGATTTACGTGCGATTATACTCGAACAATTTATCCCGATGCTCTCCATTCTTAAAACTTCTCAGGGTGTATATAATCAAGCCTATATGTCTCATGCATGAACACAACCTGTGAATAGTTCTTCTTCCGACCGACCTCTACATCAAAGATATATAGAGCGAAATAGTGAGTGAAGATGCAAGAGTTTTTTTTTTTTTTTTTTTTGGCGAAAGGAAGATGCAAGAGTTGAGCCAATTACTTAGCAATAACTGGATGGTACTATCTATGCCAATACGCATGTGGAGCTGGTGTAGTACTACTATATATTATGACTGGTGGCCTAGCAGCTTGTTCCAGTGATAACTAGGAATCGATACAACTTTGGATTCCTGGTTGCTGAGGATCATAATTATATCTCAGACCGTAGAAACGCCTTTGTTTTTTCATTCACTATAATTTACTGTCAGATTAATCACTCCACATACAAATCAGATGGTTTCCATTCATTATAATGTACATACGCTCGAATTAATCACCGACACTGTACCACACATAACTAGAGTATGTATCATTCAGTTGTTCGAGAATCGAGTATGATGGCCGAAGACTGAATGGATGCATACAACACGAGTCATCGTCTTGTTCAAACCAACAAGAGTTATCTATCCAAAACCACCACAGTTAAGGCTAGGGTAACAACTTGATACCACATTTGAGTCAGAGCACACAAAAAAACATCACATCTGCGCCTAACCAATAATGTGGAGCACTAATCGTCAGTTGAGCTCGTGAAAACAGCGGACCTGACAGGTTGGGTCCACCTGTCAGGCTGAGTTGGCATGCATACGTGGACAAATATGCCGAGCTGAACATGGGTCCAATCTGTCAGCCTCCCATCTCTTTTCTTCTTCCTCCTAATCTATCTCTTCCACGGTACGCCGCCGCCGGGTAGTGGAGGCCGGACGGCTCACTTCCTCTTTCTCTCCGCCCCGTCGCCTGATCCAGTGAGGGCTGTCGCGGCGCGTCCCCGCATCTGCCTCTGGTCACCGGATCCCGTCGGCCACCTCCTTCCCCACTTAATCGACCTACAGATACTCACCCCCCTTCGCCGGACCCCGTTCCCGAGCAGCCGGCCGTCGCGCCGTTCTTCCTCGGCTCCGGCGTCCACGTACAGCGGCTGGTGCCATCGTGGAGAGCAGCACGCTTCTCCCCGGCGACCAGGTGCGGCGCAGAAAGGACGGCCCGGCGTCCACGGCGGAGCGTGCTGGCGACGCCGGAACTGCTGTGCACCCAGCCGGCACGCCGCGATGGTGCGCTGGGAGGCCCTGGTTGCGCCCGTGCTGGCGCGTGCCAAGGAGGGCATGTCCGGCCGCAGCCACGAGTGAGCCATCGACGTCCTGGCGGCCATCTACGGCAGGGAGGCCGTGGGCGCGTGGTGGGCGCAGTGCACGGCGAGTGCTGCGTACGCGGGCGGCTCAAGGTCACCCAGCTCCTCCGTGCAGCCTGACAAGTGGGCCCAAGAGGTCAGAATGACTGTTTTTGCGAGCTTATGAGACCATCAGTGCTCCGCCTTATGGATTAGGCGCAAATGTGATGGTTTTTTGTGCCTTGGCTCAAATGTGGTATCAAGTTGTTACCCTAGCCCCAACTGATGATGGTTTTGGGTAAATAACTCAACCAGCAACAAGACGCACTGGTGGTGTTCAGCACATCAACTGTTCGACTGGATCGCGTCTGGCCGTGGGAGACGCCGCTCTACCTGCGTTCGCGTGTTTGATGCTGCGAGCACTCGACGCCGGTCCAGTCGTGTTGGGTCCACCTGCTCGTGCGGCACCGACTCGGACGGGACGACAACGGCTACGGCGATGGGCGCGGGCGTGGTGGCTATGGATGGCTCCCAGAAGCTTGTTCCGCACTTCTTGTTAGCATGAACCATTCTGATCTGGAGCTTAATTCATAACAGAAATGCAGTTTCTGTTTTAGGAAGATGCAGAATATTCATTCAGCAGTCTCTCTAGGCAGAAAACAAGTTACAACATTCATTCTCATCCCAGATGAAGCGCGTCACAGCAGCCCATGAACTGGGAGCATGTAGGAGTGGTGTAGGGCCGGCACATCCTCGCCGCTACTGGAACAAATTTCTTTTTTTTTTGGAACGAAAGCTCATGAAAAGCCCGACTTTGAATTAACAAAGCCATCAATCGGCCAAGAGTTACATCAAACGACCCAGAGAACGACGACCAAACTGATACAAAGGGGGACGCTAAGAAGCAAATCACAACCACAACCTAGGATTACAGCTTGCTAGAGGCAGAGTACTCCACACTAGTATCCTACAAATCAAGGACGGAGCAGCACACTAGTATCCTACAAATCAAGGACGGAGCAGCAGGGCATGACAAATTCGGCCGTCGAAGATGGGCATTGCTCCAGGAGCACCTAGGGAAGGAGGGAAAACAATAACTTCCTTCTCTGTCGCCGAAGAGGGACCCTACCCCCTCGCCATGGCTTCTAGGCGTCGCACCGTCGGGATTCAGAGAAGCTCGCCCGAGAGCTAGAAGGATGCCGCCCTCCCATCACACGGTGGACCTAGGGCGACCACCTCAATTTGGGATAAGTCGTGTTGGCAGCACCGCCACTATGCACGCCCAACTAGTTGGAGAAGGAAAGCTTCATGAAGTCGGACGCCGAAGAGGAGGCAGCAGGGAACCGAACAAAAATGCGAGAGGCAAGGCGGCAGAGCACCACTGTCCAAAGATGACGGTGCCTATAGCCCACACCGCATCCACTCAAGCTCGAGACACAAGCAACCTTAATCCCGAGCCTGCATCCTCCCATCCGAGCCCCTACACCCCTGACAACACCTTCAGGTGGATGACGACGCGCAAGGCGCCGCCGTCGCCAAATCCATAGGGGATCGTGGGTTTTCACCCGGGCAAGAGGTCGGAGTGGAGAGTTGGGGACCTCAGCAGCGTCCCCATGGAAGAAAGCGACGCCCTTGGACATCGCCGCTGCCAGGCCAGCCAAGCCATCCAGGGTTTCCCCCGGGCCCCAAGCTACTCCACCAAGCTCACCAACGCCGGAGCCCACGAGCGAATCGCAGTCCACGGCATACAGAGCGAGAGAGGCGACAGGGAGACGGGATCTCGTACCTTCAGATCCGACGCAGATGAGATCCGCGCCGCGACCGGAACTCCACCAGCGGCCCGCCGCCCTCACGGCTGAGCACGCTGGCCAGCATACCGCCTGCGAACGCCGCCGGTCGCACGACGCCGCCGCCTCACCGGCAGGGGCCGCCGCCCAAGTACCATGGCCACCATCTGCTCCTGAGTCCTGAACTGTGCTTCTGCATCATAAGTTTCATGTGAAAATTACTGAAGCTCTGAATGTTCAGAGTAAGGACCTGAACCAGCGCAGATTTTGAAAGATCACGCTTCGAATTTATATTCAGACAAAGGGTCTTCCGGAATCAAACCCGGGTGTTCAGAACCATTAGTTACAGAGGGACACATTTTTCATGAGTTATAAGGCCAAGGACATACATCAAGCAGTAGACCGTTCAGGAGCTAGCGCGAGCCCAAAAAGGTATCTCCGCTCAGATTGTTTGTGTCTCGGTCCGAACCAAGCCACAGCCCACAACAGTGCGTGACGAGCCCAAAAGCTCGAACCTAATGTCCAGATCGTTGTTTGATCGTTATTTGATTATTGATGATTGTTTGATTATTGTTATCTCCATTGTACCGTATATAATTAAGCCTATTTGTACCATCCGTGAACACAAACCTATCCGATCGACTACTATGTCCAAGATATATAGAGCGAAGGAGTGAAGAAGCAAATTGAGCCAATTACTTGGCAATAATTGGGTGGTGCCATAACGTACGTCTAGCTGGTGTAGTGCCGTGTATTACTAAGACCGGTGACCTAGCTTGTTCCAATGAGAACTACTTTCGATCCCAATAGCTGCGTAGGCAAGGCAAGGTCATTGCTGAGGATCATGATTATATTTGAGACCATCCTTTTTCTAAGAAACACCTTGCTTTGCATTCATCATGATGCATCATGTGATTAATCACCACCGCACATACAATACAAACCAAATGATTTCCATTAATTATAGTATGTGTACGCTCGAATTAATCACCAGCAACCGCACAGGCAACAAGAGTATTTGTCGTTTAACTGTTTGAGAGCATGTGGAATGCATGCATGCAACACCAGTCACTGTGGCCCTCGCGTGTCGCCCGGTCATTACACTGCTGGCTGGGCCCGGCGCACCCCAACCAAATCAAAAGAAAAATCTTGTTAGTTTGAACCGTTCACTCCGGACCTTAATTCAGAACTGAAATGCCTGCTGTCCCTCAGCTGCTGTATTCACTATTCAGTACTGGAACTAACGTTTCAGGAAGGCGTTAGCAGTCTCTATACTTCTCACCAGCACATGCCCAACTTATGTACGTGAGGGAACGCAAAAATTGAGAGGGCAGTTCAGAGCGTTATAAGAAACCCTTCACCGAAGACGAGGTCCTTGCCGCCATTAAGGGGATGAACCCCTCCTCGGCCCCGGGTCCGGACGGCCTGCCTGACTGCCAGTGACGTTCTTCAAAACGTTCTAGCAGTCCATCAATCCGGGAGTCATGGTCCTTTTCGAGGAGTTCTACTCGAGCTCCATGGACCTTGGGCGTCTCAACTATGGGATCGTTACCCTCATCCCCAAGGTCCGGGTGCCTCCGATATCCTCCAGTTTCGGCCTATCACAATGATCAATGTGATATTCTGGATCCTGACTAAAGGGTACGCCAATAGGGTGACCCTGCTTGCTGACTTTGTTACCCACCCCAACCAACCCGCCTTCATTCAAGGCCGATTTATTCTGAATAGGGTGTTGGTCTTCCACGAAGTCCTTCACGAGGTCCGGGTGAAACACCATCACGCGGTCTTTCTGAAGCTCGACTTCCACAAAGCGCACGACACAGTCCACTGGCCTTTCCTGCGAGAAGTACTGCTCCGCAAGGGCTTCGACGATCGGTGGGTGACCAAAGTTATGCAGCTCGTCTCCTGCGGTCAGACCGCTGTGAACATTAACGGTGAGATCGGCCCCTACTTCCCCACCCTCTGTTGGGTCTGTCAGGGTGACCCGTTCTCACCGTTCCTGTTTAACATGGTGGTTGATGCCCTTGCCGTCATCCTTGATAAGGCCAAAGCTGTTGGCCATATTCGCGGCATTGTTCCCCAGCTGGTAGGAGGGCCAGGGGTCTCCCTCCTGCAATATGCGGACGATGCCATAATAATGGTGGAGGGTATGGTTCAGGACATTGCTAACGTGAAGTTCCTCCTCCTGTGCTTCCAACAGATGTCGGGGCTCACAATCAACTTCGATAAGAGCGAAGTGATGATTCTTGGGTACTCTCCGGCAGAAGCTCCGGATATTGCGAACCGACTGAACTGTCGGTTGGGTTCTTTCCCCACGACCTACTTGGGGATCCCCATTAGTGATTCGCGCCTCACCGTGGCTGACCTTCGCCCCACGGTGACCCGGATGCAACATCGGGTTGAGCCCTGGAAAGGGCGGTGACTGTCGAAGGCCGCCCGTGTGATCCTCATCAACTCCTCGCTTGCCAGCCTTCTTTGGTTCCTCATGAGCTTCTATAGCCTTCATGAGACGCTTCATCAGGAGATCACCAAGTACCAATCCAGATTCTTCTGGGCTGGTGAGGGTGATAAGCAGAAGTACCATATGGTGAGCTGGCCCGATATCTGCAAACCCAAAGACCAGGGGGGCCTTGGGATTTTGTCCTCCCGGCGCATGAACATTGTCCTCCTGACCCGATGGCTCTGGCGCATCGCCAATGGAGATGGCGGTCTTGGCCTCACCATCATCCGGAACAAGTACCTTCGGGGCCAGCCACTCGCATTCTGTCAGCGATCTGGTGGTTCCTAGTTTTGGCAGGCCGTCATCCAGTTGCTACCTGTGCTTCGCATCGGCACGTCCATCTTGGTTGGCACCGGGTCCTTGACCCTGTTCTGGTTTGACCGGTGGATCGGCGACCTCCCCCTGGCCGCGCGGTTTCTAGAGCTCTTTGCCATTGCGGTGGACCCTCGGGTCTCTGTCGAGACGACCCTTATTGACTTAGGGCGCCTCGCCTTCCGTCGCCCCTTTGGTCCGCCTGAAATGGCCGCATGGGATGCTCTCCTCCTTGACATCGCCCTCCTCCCGATGAACGTTGAGGACATCCCTAGATCCATCTGTTGGCGACTGGAGCCCTCCGGCTGCTTTTCCACTAAACCCCTCTACGCGGCCATTGCCCCCTCGCCGGCCCTCGAGCCCTTTAGCATGATTTGGGATATCCGCTTGCCCCTGAAAATCAGGATCTTCTTATGGTAGTGGATCCGGGGACGCCTCCCGTCTGGGGTGAAGGTCCTTAAGCATAATGGACCTGGAGATGGGATCTGCCTCCTGTGTGGCACGGTGGAGGATGCTAACCACATCTTCTTCTCTTGCTCCACAGCCCAGTTTCTTTGGTCCTGTTTCCACGAGACGCTCGGTGGTCAGTGGTGCAACACCAACTTCTCTGACTTGCTGAAATCCACGCCTCCCCACCCTGCTACCGCCATATTAGATGGCTATGTGTTGGGGTTCTTGCCTGGACGCTTTGGACCATTCGCAATAAGCTTGTCATTCAGAAAGTTCCTCTTTGACGTGCAACTAACGCTATATTCAAAATGTGTGGTTACTTGCAGCTCTGGCGGCCGCTTAGGCCGCCCTCAGAACCGAGACGCCATCAACACTCTCCTCGCCGACCTTCGATCGATGGCCTTCCGCATGGCGCCTCCGCTGCCGCCTCCTCCCCTGGAGCCCGACTAGTTCCTCTGTTTGGGCCGCCGTGTGTGCGAGTTTTTCTGTTTTCTGGGCTTGTTGAGCTATGCCCTCAGCACTAACCCTTGGTTACCTTTATGTTTGTGAGACATGTGTGTGTGAACCTTATTGGATGCTTGGCTTTGGCGGTTTGCTTCATAATATAAAGCGGGGCGAAAGCCTTTTCTCGGTAAGAAAAGTGAGAGGGCAAGCGTACCTCTGAGAAACTAGAGCACAACACAACGTTCATTCCCATCCCAGATAAAGCGCATCACAGCAGCCCATGAACTGGGCGCATGTAGGAGTGACGTGGCGCCGGCACATCCTCGCCGGTGCTGGAAATTAAACAAGTTTCGGTTGAGGTATGTCACGCCACAGCTGGTGCCTCTCAATGGCCAAGCGGCTAACCATCTGCTCCTGAGTCCTGAACTGTGCTTCTGCATCATAAGTTTCATGTGAGAATTACTGAAGCTCTGTATGTTCAGAGTAAGGACCTGAACCAGCGCAGATTTTGAAAGATCACGCTTTGAATTTATATATTCAGACAAAGGGGCTTCGCGAATCAAACTCCGATATTCAGAACCGTTAGTTACGGAGGGACATATTTTCCATGACTTGTAAGACCATGGACATGGCCATTCTTTATGTACAGGAGCACAACTAAAGGAGTGAAGAATTCAATGTGCCACACACCACCTGACGACCTCCAGCAAGGAATTCTAAAGCCGACAAGCCAAGTCGAACCGACACCTACCATGCCAACCCGCTCCTTCGCAAGACTCTTTAGCAGATTTCTGAAAGTGTACTTCAATGTGCTATGCGGTTGACTCAAGCTCCGGAAAAAAATATATCATAGCAAAAGTTATCGGAGTCCATCACGCATATAGGAGTGGCGTGGTGCTGACACTAGCCTTGCCGCACGCCTCAAACAAGTCTAGCTCAGTATGCCGTGCCGCAGCTGGCGCCCCTTGCTGGCCAAGCGGCGGACCATCTGCTACCTGAAAATTACTGAAGCTCTGAATGTTCACACAAGGACCTAAAGTCTAAAACATAGGAATTTTTCGAATTACCTTCGAACTGGGAGCAAGACAGGACACAGATACAGCACAGCAAGATCATTAATTCTCCTCCAGCTGCATTGCATGGTTGTTGCTTTGCTCAAGCCAGGCCAACGCTTGTTAAGCCCAAGTAGCATATCTGGTAAGCATTCAGTGACTCCTCCATCCTTGTGCGGCAACCTCCATTCCCCTGAGAAACAGAGAAGTAACATTGATCCAGAGATCTTTGTCAAACAACAGATCATCATGGCGGTTCCAAAGACCCCCATATAGGATAGCAGTGGAAGAAACCGTGTAAATAGCCAGCGCACCCAACCAAGTCAAAGAAAAAAAAACTATTAATATTGAACCATCCAGCCCTGGAACTGGCTTATTCAGAAATGAAATAGCTCGCTGTTCTGTTCTGGAGCTGCTTGTTCAGTACTGGAACTTATTTGCTAACCCTTGGTGTCTAAGATGAGATTATTTTAGTCATGGCTCAAACAGAATAACTGAAACAACCATGCACCTAGCTAGTTCTGCAAATCAAGGAATGACTGGTTGTTGCAGCTTTACTACAAAGCGCAAGCCATAAGCATTCGTTTATCGCTTGAAAATACAGCTGAACAACAGCAGAAGATGAAGTAAAACAGGGGTCACGCACGGATCACCAGCAGAATAAACCCGAACAGGGAGCCAGGCATTATATTGGTAGGAAACAAGATCTATACAGATGCAACAAGGAAGGGACAATCTTCAGGTAACACTCAAGCTCACCAATGCACAAGGATTGGAATCTGCATGTAATTCAAGACAGATTACCAAAAGAGGATACAGATCTCGACGTCAGGACCAGAATGCTGGCGGAAGCTCAAGCACAAAAGATTGCGGGTACCATAGCAAAGCAAATGCACTTACAAGATGCCAAATTTCTTACAGATAATACCATTCTGGCGAAGGCAGCAGCAGGTAGGTCTCCAACTGAAAGTCCTGGACACTGGGAAATAAGAGCACACCTGGCAGATTTCTGTGATTGAACTGAATCAATCAAAGCCCCAGTCTTGCATATTACAGAGGCACACTCCAGTGCTCAAGAGGTGATCAAACTAAGAACCTTGATATTTTAGCTGCAAGAATTCTGCTCACGTTAGGATGCAACGAATTCTTTCGTCGCATTTCACAGATAAATATTCAGGACTATGTAATCACTCATGCATACTGCATCTGAATGAGTATATGACGCTCTGAGCACCACCAGTTTGATGCAAAAAGTACTGAAACTTAGGTCTAAAATGAGGCACTTACATGCACCCCCAAATGTACACTTGACATGCCCATCTATGCAAAATACACACACACACACACACACACACACACACACACACACACACACAATAACAGCTTCCTGAAACTGTACTTCAATGTGCTAGAGAGGACCACAAACAAATATCATGATGAAATTTAGCCATATTCCACTGATTCCAGCAACCGGTTAGAAACTCAAGACCAGAGTAGGAGGTATCTATTACTAACTACCCTAACTGCATGTCCAGCACAAACTCAAGACCAGATCAAATCAGGCACCAAATACCACCTGACGGCGCCCAGCGAAGAATTTTAAAGCCCAGAAGCCAAGTCCCAAGTTGAACCAACACATGCCATGCCAGCCGGTTCTTGTCCTGCGCAAGCATTTTCGCAAGCAGCTGATGCTCACCACCATGTGGCCCATCCCACAGCTAGCACCCCTCACTGGCCAAGTGGCTAACCATCTGATCCTGGACCATTCTTCTGCATCACAAGTTCGATGTGAGAATTGCCGAAGCTCTGAATGTTCAGAACAAGGACCTGAACCATACCAAAATTTGAAAGATCACACTTTGAATTTACCTTCGAAAAAAGGGTCTTCCTGAATCAGACTACGATATTCAGAATCATAAGTTCCTGGACACATTTTTCTCGAGTATGGACACATGAAGATTATTTTACAGGACAGGAGCACAATTACAAAAGTGAAGCCTGAGCCAAGATCAATAGCCAATAACTCAACTTGATGCTGCTGAATAGGAGCTTGTTCCTCCCTGACTCTGAACACATTAACCAAATTCCTAACCCACAATGCAAGAAGATCAAAAGCTGCAAAATCATACACATATATAATTTACAAGACCAAGGACCCTGACTAAGTGCACACAAGACAGAGTGGGCACACATATGCCTAACATAGTACTGATTTCTCAAGTCTCGATACGCTCTTCTCAAGGTCTTTCTTGATAGAAGAATATACATGGTGAACAAGTCCAAGATATATATAGACAAAATAACCAGAATACGAGTGCAAGGTAGACATCAAGGACAGCACATAAACCCATCACTTATCTCTTTGATACCAACTAAAGTGACTAAAAGGACTTGGCCCCAAAACAGCTGGCTGAGCTGAAGCACCGGAGGCCGGCGTGCATCATGCTGGCCTGCTCAGGAAATGCAGCTGGAGCCGGAGGCGGTGAGGGAGTGGTAGCCTCAAGGGAAGGTGTCAGGGAGGAGCGTGGAGCTAGGATCTGAGAAGACAAGGAGGCATTGGTATGCTGCACTGCCTCTCCCTGGGGCCGGTGTCCGGCTTCCTCGAACTGGCTGTGGTCATCTGCCTCAACATTGGCCTCTACCTCCGGCTGACATGCTGAAGGTGGTGGCTCAGAAGGTGCAACTACTGCAGGTGCCAGTGGACGACTAATTTTTTTTGTCTGCTTTGACTTGTCGGGCCTGGGCTTGTAGGAATCGTGCCTGGTTTCTCTAGGTCCATCATATTCAAAAGCTCGCATGATCATCCCCATGATGTATGGTGCATACAAGAGGCAAGTGCGGCTGTGATCTGAAATAAGCAACTTAATCTCGTCGAAGATCAAAGCAATGATGTCAAATGGATGCTGCTCCACAATATGACGTAGGAGGTTCCAGTTGTATCCCTGGACTTTACTTCTATAAGACCTGGGATAGATGGTTTTCCGAATAATCTTATTGGCTATGCTAGCCAATTGAGAGAGGCCCCTGGTTTGGCCTACTATGCATTCTGCAGCTGTGTACATGATCCTCTTGTCATCATCATCAAGCAAAAACTCTGAGTGAATTATTGCAGTGTGAACACTGCCAGGAATGCCAAACATCTCCTCCCATGCCCTCTTGTTTGTAGTTATCCTCCTGCCATCTGCCATCCAAGTAATAGAGCTATTGTCGTCGCTGATATGAACTGTGGAGTAAAACTGCCTAATCAATTCGTTGTCCCAATCACAATGGTACCTCATGATCTGCTCAAGCCCCACATGGGCACATCTCTGTCTGACACAAGAAAACTCATCTATGCTATCGATGTACTCCCAGTCTATCCACTGCATAGTAAACAACTCGGCCCTACGGTATATGGAGTTGTACAAGTCCTGCTGCTCAATGGACCAGAATCTCCTGTCTGTTGCTGTCCTATCACCCTCATAGTGGTTCCTGCTTCTGAGCCTCTTCAGCTCATCACAAGTGGCTAAAGTGTATTTCACCGGATCATTGGGACGCACTAGAGAAACTGGAGGCAACTCATTCTCCTGCAGAACTTCTACCACTGACTCCACAGCTGGAGGCGTCACTTGCTCCTCTGAATCACATACAGACATGGACTGATCACTACCTGCACTACCGCCAAATAAATCAGGTTGCTTACTTGCAATAGACTGCTCCAGCTCCACGCTTGCACTGGGGTGCTCAAACTCCGAGTTCTCTGACCAGCAATCCTTTTCTAATGAAATTGCCTTTGCCATCTCTAAATCTGATGGGCTGGCCTCATGCATGCACTCATCAGAAGAAGGCTCACCAGGTTCCTCTTGGTGTTCCACTAGAGGAGTTGACTCAACAGCTATAGTGTCTAGGTCAACTGCCTCCTCAACTGCATTTGGATTTGGCTTTATTTGGCTTGTAATGTGTGGAAGAAAATGTGAAGCAACAAGAGAATCGTCTGCAGCTTCTTTGAATATATCTTCAAATGAGCTTGCATAGCTTCCTTGCATTTGCTCTTCAAAGAATGCCATCATTACCTCTGCTTCAAAAGGCTCCTTTCGACCTATTCTACTCTCCTGAGAACGCAGTACCCCATTGTTTATATTACTCGGGTACCTGCAAGAGATCAAGGTGAGTGTTTGTTATTTCCCTTACTTCTGTAAACACAGATGTCTGGTGACAGAATTCAGAACCAGCAAACCTGGTTGGGTCAGGTGAATCAACCATTCTGTCTTCCAGGGAGCTCTTTGCTTCCCTAGAGGATGGCACAACTAGCAATTCTTGTGCAGCTCCATTTCTAATTTTTCCTGTTTCCTTTTGAGTTGTTCTGCTTCTTCCTCGAGTAATTTCACCTTAGAAAAAAAGAAAAAAAATCAGTGCTCGGAAAGAAAAATATGTGACCAATCAAAACTATTAACATACCAGCAGTGGCAAACTTACCTTTTCTTCTAATGAACACACAGTAATCTGGCCATCCTCATTAGACATCTCCAATAGCTTGATTACTTTATTTTTCTCTTCGGCATATGTCTTCCTTTCCTCTGATATCTACAAAATAATATAATTATAAATGGAAGGGTTATAACAATCATAGATATTTCGTCCATGCCTAATTGCGCTGTTTGTAGGTCCTTCTTGGACAAATACTAAAATCTGAATGTATTTATAGATATGCTGTAAAGATATTCTCATGCGTAAGTTTAAGGAACTCCCATAATGCAACATATAATATTGATGTAAGTATGGCATTTAGTATTTTTAATCTACCATACACCCAAAAAAGGATAAAAAGCAAAAGCACTCATAAAGAAGAATATATACATAATTTTCTGTGTGAGCCTTTATAAACAACATAGAAAATTGCGTGAAATCAACGAACTAACAACCTCAAAGCTATCCAAACTAATAGTATGCCTTAGATAAGAAGAAATGAACATGTTGCAAAGCATCACTATCTGATAATGAGAATGACTGGAAGTCAGAACAACCAAAAATGCTTGCATCCTAACTAATAGGTGGTTCGCAAAGAATGTCACTGCCATAATTCGTTGTTCAAAGAAGAAGAAATCTATATGAAAAGACAAAAACTCCGATGCGGTAAGCCTAATTGCCTTTCAAAGGGTTACCTCTTTTTCTTTATTCCATGAAATAAGTAACACTCCAGCCTGATAATTCATTTCTTGCATCTTTATCTCCAGTTCTTTAATTCTACCTTCATAGAATCTATTTGACTGGTCTAGTTTGGACTCGAGCTGACGAGTCTCTTCTTCCATCCCCCTCACGAATGAAACAAAGTATTGTTCAAGAACCTCCTTCTGCACAAGAATTTCGATGGATTGATCCAACAAAATCTCTATTCTCTTAGCTTCATCAAGGCTTTGTTTGGCGACCAATGACTCTTTTTTGTTGCAGTCATCTAGCTGTTGTTGCAGTGACAACAGCTATTTTTGTAAGGATATAATCACCTCAGACGTTTCACACATAGCCTGCCTGTGGATTTCATCCATTTCTTGCTCAAGCTCAGTGTTTAACATCAGAGTTTCCACATCCCTCTTCTTACGAAATACCGGGCTTTGGAAATTCTTCTTCTTCAGCTCCTCTAGTTCCTTTATCAAAACAACGTGCTCCGATTCAAGGGCCTCTAAAACAGATGTTGTGTATTTCAGTTCTTTTTCTGTGGTTTCCTTCTGCCTGCAAGCTTCAAGGGTACGTAAATTTGCTGCTTTCAGCTCATCACCTACAGCAGTTTCCCTGACGTCAGCTTCAGCTCGGGCTTTTACCTCCTCCAGAAGAATTGTTTTGGTTATGGCCAACTCCAGCTGCAGGCTCAATGCATCTTCTGAGTTGTCTTGTTCCTTTGCAGGTGCATGAGAGTCATCTTGCTGCAATGCTGACGAAACATTCTGTCCACGAAGTTAAATAGCACAGCGTTAAGATCTTTGTTATTTCCATCACCACCACAATGGACGAGCACAAATAAATTTGAAAGCTACTGCGCATATTAGACATCGGGTTGTTGTGCTTTGGGACTTGGCAGTGCAATGTGGCATCTCTAGGTGCAAAATCAAACTTAGAAGGCACTGGAGGCACAATACCACACATGGTTAGTGATGGAAAAGAAGGATAACAAATTGATGAATATGAAGGATGAGGGAGATGCAATCTGTTGGAATGTTTGATTCTATCATTGCAATATCCAAATCCTATCAGTTACACTGTCTTTTATTTATCACTGGGATGTTCTGTAATCTTTCAAAGAGTGTTGAAGGTCATATATGAATTGAAAACAGTGAGCAGCCTCAGTTTTAACCTTACAAAAAAGGAACAGGGGTGATAGCAGTAGATGTGTTTCACCTGCACACTGCGATTCTCCTCCCGGAGCAAGATGGAGTCTCGGAGCTTGGAACGTTGGACCTGCGCAGAACTGGCCCCCGTCGTCGTGAACCCCAACCTCGGCACCGGCTTCGGCTCCCCCAGGATCTTGGTCGGGCGAAGGGGAGTGGTCGCCGCGCCGACCCGCGCCGGTGTCTTGCCCGCTGCCCTGACCCTCAGACCCTTCTTGGGCGTCGGCACCGGCCGCCGGGGCTGCCCCGGTGACTGGATAGCCCGGAGGGGGGGCCGGGAGGCCGCGACGGGCTCCGCTGGGGCGGGAGTCGAAGCTCCGGCAGGCCGCGCGTTCTCGTCGCTCCCGACCCCGGATGCGGGAGCCCTCGCCGGGGTGCGGCAGAGAGCGCCGCGGAGCTCCCCCGCCATCCTGCGCAGCCCGCAAAATCGTCAGAACCAAAGAGGAAATAGAAGGCAATAAGGCAATGGATTGAGCGGTTGGTTGCTAGGGAGCTGGAGCGAGCGACCAGCAATCGCGGCGCTCGGCGGCCGTGCTACGGCGACGGCGACGGGCGGAGGCGGCTAGGGTTTTCCCCGGGAATCGACGAGGACGCACCTGAGCGAGGAGGCGGCCGTGGAGGCCAATGCGACGGCGGGGTCGGGCCGGAGGGCGGCGAGTGCCGGAGCGAGCTAGCGGCGGCCGCGCGGCGAGGCGCTGGCTGGTGGTGGTGGGCGGAGGACTGCAGTTTGAAACTTTGGGGGAGAATCCTTTGCTGTGCTGCGCTTTGCTTGATGACGGAGGGCCCCACGCGAGGCCGTTGGTTTGGCTTTGGGAACGTCGGCGGCGGCGCTCTACTAGTCCCATTGGTTGCCGCCTTAATCTTCCCTCTGCATGCAGAGGCAGCAGCCAGCGCTCCACGAAGACCGCTACTAGGTATAGGTGGTCAAACAGACCGGGATAGCTGGGCCGGCCCGATAGCACGGACAGCACGGCACGGCACGTGCTAAACGGGCTAGGCATGCCAAGGGCCGTGCCTGGGCCTAAAGACCGAGCACGCGGGCCGGCACGGCACGGCCTGATTATCTTTTTTTATTTTTTACGTATCCTAATGTGGCCCAACAGGTAAAAATAGGTTAAAAACGCCCAGTGCGCAAAATAGGAGGCAGATTAGCGGGCCTAGTGTACCGGTGGGCCGACCTGATTAGCATACGGGCCGTGCCTGGGCTGCAGGCTGCAGCACGCGGGCCGGCACGGCCCGTATAATAATCGTGCCTTCCCGGGCCGGGTCGTGCCAGGCACGATTAGGATGGGCCGTGCCGTGCCGGGCGGGGCCGACCCGTTTGGCCAGCTATACTAGTAGGATGCTACTATTGCTCCTATTGTTCATGGTCATTTCACATTTGTGCTAAGGCTGGTCATAGTGGGGAGTATCATAGATGATCTTATTTATTGTCATGCATGACACATAGTAACATCACATTCATTATGTTATGGCATCCACTATCTATGTTACTATAATCATATCTTTCTTTTTTAATTACCTGCCACATAAGCATGTTTGCAAGTCTCAAGTGCATGATATTACTTATGTTACCTTCACTATGGCCAGCCTAAGATTGTCATACAGTACTAGTTTTTCATTTTTTGCCGGGTGACAATGTGGCACTGTTATGCTTATGCAGGCCACGGAGATGCATACAGATATTACTACATTTTGCCGACGCTGCACTTTTGGTTAGGAGATGCAAAAGCCTCGAGTCACTTGTTGAACCTCGACGTTTTTCTGCTGCCCTGATAACCGGAGTATCTATGCTTCGGATTAGTGTTGGATTTCCACGCGGTTGCATTGACCAACTTGGGAATCTAGATCATGCCCTCGAACGTCCTAGTTGATCTCAACGAGGCTTGCCGATTTTGCTGCCACGATTTCTCGTGACACCATCCATTCTCAAACTCATCGCTAACTATGCACATCAACACATGTACTCATTGACAACACCAAATTAATTTCACTCTTCTAATTTGTCGGATTTTTGCTTTTGTGTATCAGTCAATGGGCAACACCTATTTGCTCGGATTTAGACGCTGGTGTAAAAATTCGACTATTTCATGCTCAATATAAGGGACTAATAAACAGCTTGGCCACGTCGAAGTGGAGATACATATATACTAATATATGAGATGGGTTTAATTACAGAGTTATTACAGTATGTGTTCGTGAACCAAGTGATAGTTGGATGAGCCCCACAAAAGGTTCGTGTTCAAAGACTAAGAGCATCTCCAGCCGTTCAACCCATCAAGACGCCGAAAAAACATCGTCTGGGGCCGAACCGGCGTTTGCTTTTGGCGTGGGGGCAATTGCGTTTCCACTTGTCGTCCTCAAAATCGCTCAAACTCGGCGACTGATACGATATTGGCACAAACTCGAAGATTTTTCATTGAAATTTGTACAAAAACAAAGAAAACAGACAAACTACGCTTACAACTACAGCGGGACGCGCGTCACGGCGTCTTCACTGCGCCGCCCGTGAGGCATCAATGGAGGCTGACCGACGCGGCAGCCTTGACATTGATTTGCACGGGAACAGAGGCGATGAGGACGACGAGGCGGCGTGTCGCTGACTCGGCGGCCCCACTCCCGTTCGCGCCAAAAACGCTTTCCTCGGCGCCCCAGGCGCCCCCAATGCGCCGGGTTCGGTCTAGGTCCGCCGGCGCCAGTTTCAGCCCAAGCTGACGAAAAACAGGCTCCTGAGACGCTACTAGGCCGTTTTTCGGGCGCCGGCAGCAAAAAATCGTCTGTAGAGCTGTTGGGGGCGCGGTTGGAGATGCTCTAAGAGCAGGTGCAATAAAACCATAAGAACTTAATCAGAAGATGCCAGATACGAGCATATGCATTCATGTGGTAATGCATTCAAATGCCGTGGCTTAAAACGAGAAATTGTGAGAATTGAGCAGTGGCCGAGTGGATGGGTCATGGTGGCGCATCCCAGCCGACCACGATTCAAGTTCCATCAGGAGCGAATTTTTGCGGCATCCCATCCGGATGGGCTCTAACATAATACTTTTTTTTAAACGAAGACGCTGGGCGCGTCCGGTTTTAAATTAATAAAGTCCACAACTAGGCAGCGTGACTGACAGGATCTGAGATTACAAACACGAGCACGGAGGCTCGGGCCAAAGATAGTGCAAAGTGTGAAGAGTTATCGGGCAGGCCAAAAGCAGCACTGAGCAAGCATAGATGATTACATGGCTCGCAGCCTGAGCTTAGAGCATGCAGGCTCGCTCGTGCGCCATTCAAAAGGGCCACTTCAAGTCGAAGAAGAGGCGGGTGGCTCCCTAGCCATCATGTAGACTTGATGAAGACGTTCTTGTGCATGTTGAAGTTTATCAGCATCCTTGCGCCTCGCCAACGGACTCCACTGCTGCAGGAAAAGGTTGCATTTGTAGATGATATTAGTAGGGTGGGATGGGAAGATTTCCTCGATCGCAAGTTTGTTCCTCGTGAGCCAGAGGGCCCAGGCCAGCGCGCCCACACAACTCCAAAGAACGCGTTTGTTGCCACCATGAGCCGAGTCTACAATGGGCACGAGATCGACGGTCGAGTCCGGGTTCCATGTGGTGTTGGCTGCGGTGCGAACCGCACTCCAAGCAAAACGAGCTAACGGACAGCGAAAAAACACGTGGTTCGCGTCTTCCGAGACGTTGCAAATTGCACAAAGGCCGGACGACGGGCCATTGCGTTTAGCAACATTGGCCGAGGTGGGCAATCTGTTACGAAACAGTTGCCAAAAAAACACTTTAATTTTAAGTGGGAGTCGCGCATTCCATAAGCCTTTCGGCATTTGGGAGGACTGGCCCTGGCAAAGTTTCCGGTACAACGACTTGACGGAAAACTTGCCGGATGGGGTGAGAGACCAAGTCACTGTATCCTCATGCGAGGAAAGCGCGACCGGCGCGATAAGAGCAAGCAAAACCATGAGGTGAGCTTGTTTTGTTCCCGTTAGCTCCCGTTTGAAGTGGATCGCGGGGGGGGGGGGGGGGAGGCAAGTGCCGTGGCAACGTGCTGCTCCGGATTGACCACCAGGCTGTAGAGGTCCTGGAAGTCTTGCCATAGAGGCCGGGTTCCTACCCAATGGTCTAACCAAAAACGGGCCGAACGCCCATTGCCAATGCCGAACTTGGCCCCCATAGCGAAAGCCGGCCGGACCGGTTGCAGGTCGTTCCAGAAAGGAGAGCCCCTCGCCACTCCTTCGAAAAAATTCCCGGAGGGAAAGTACTTTGCACGCAACAGGTCTACCCACAGACCCGTCGCCCCCTGCGAGAGTTTCCAAATCCACTTACACATCAGCGCGATGTTGAGAATTCTAATATTCGTGATCCCTAGCCCTCCCTGGGCTTTGGGACAGCAAACCGCGTCCCACCTAACCATGTGGTACTTGTGCTTGGGTCCCGATCCTTCCCAAAAGAAACGGGACCGGGGTGTATCCATATTGGCATGCACCCCTTCGGCCAGAAAGAAAAGTCCCATGGCAAATTGCGGGAGCGAGGAGAGGCTCGCATTCGTGAGCACCAGCCTAGCGGCAAAGGACATAAACTTACCCCTCCACGGGCAAACCCGCCCGCCCACCTTAGTCCAGAGCGGAGCCCAGCCCTCTATCGAGACGCGCTTGGCGTCCAACGGGAGGCCCAAATATGTAAACGGGAGTTTGCCTAGTTTACAGTTCAGTAGATCCGCGATGCGTCTACCTTCCTGCTCGTCCATGCACATGGGCATCACTTCACACTTGTGAAAATTGATTTTAAGGCCCGACATGAGTTCGAAGCTTATAAGCAGGGCTTTAACTGTGGCCACACTGTGGAGGTCCGGCTGAAATAGCAATAGCGTATCGTCCGCATATAGCAAATGTGATATCCCCCCTGGGATGCGGTGTCCCAACACCCCTTTGATGTGCCCGGCTTCCACCGCTTTCCGCAGCATTGCTGCCAGCACATCCGCGACAAAGTTGAACAAGATCGGTGACATGGGATCACCTTGGCGTAAGCCACGCTTGTTCCTGAAGAAGTTCCCTACTTCTCCATTTACCGAGACCGCAATTTGGCCCCCCGAGACCAATTGCATGACTCGATGCACCCACGCCGACGAGAAGCCTCAGCTATTAAGGATTTGTCGGAGAAAATCCCAATTAACGCGGTCGTAAGCCTTCTCGAAATCTAACTTGAGAAGGATCGCGGGTTCTTGCGTGCGTTTGAGCTCGTGGGGGGGTCTCTTGTAAGGCTAACGGTCCCTCCAAAATATTCCTACCACGGATGAATGCCGATTGTGCACGACTAATGATACGATGGGCGATCGGCGTGAGTCGAGTAGCGCAGCCTTTAACACATATTTTGAAAGGTACGTTAATGAGCGCAATGGGTCTGTACTGGCGAATGTTGTCCGCACCAGGTACTTTCGGAATTAGCGACAGCACACCGAAATTGAGCCGCGCTATGTCGACAAAACCTCGCATGAAACCATTGCACACCTCGAAAATGTGTTCGCGCAGCAAAGGCCAGAAATGTTTGAACATTGACACCGGCCACCCGTCCGGCCCCGGGGCCATGTCGGATTTCATGCCCTGGAGTGCGTTGTCAATCTCCTCCGGTAGGAAAGCGAGCTCCAGCCCCTCGTTTTCGCTATCGAGCACCCGTTGAGAAGGAAGCCAAACATCCGCACGCAAACGTGCTCGCTGGGCCTCCTCCGTCCCCATCAGACCTATATAAAAGTCGTAGATGTGACGGGAAATCTCCGATTGTTGAAGAAGGAGCCCCTGCTCCGTCTGCAACCTGGGAATCGAACATTTCCTGCGCTGGCCATTCGCGTACGCGTGGAAGTACTTCGTGTTCGCATCACCCTTGAGCGTCCACTTGAGGCCTCCCCTACGCCTCCAGTATTCCTCCTCGGCACGAAGCAGAGCTTCAACTTGCCCCTCTAGGGCATATCGCCGCGCCCATTCTTGCTCAGAGAAAGGGCGCGTGTCCGCCTGACCATCGAGATGAGCTATCTCTTCAATGAGCCTTGCCCTCAGGATCTTATCGTCGCGACCCTGGTTCGCGCCCCACCCCTTAAGGCTTGCACGTAGGCGGCCCCCTACCGCAGTCCAGAACTCCAAAGGGCCTCGTTGCTGGCCTGTGAGTTGGACACATCTCTGCCACCTCTCCCTGAAGATGGTGTCAAAATTCGGTACCTCGAACCATGTTGTTTCAAAGTAGAAACGCGGGCTGCGACGCACTCTATCCTCCCCAGAAGACAAGATTAGCGGAGCATGGTCCGACCCAATCCTTGTTTCAGCAAGGAGTGAGCACAAGGGGAACAGAACTTCCCAGTCCGGAGACATGAAAGCTTGATCCAGCACGGATCGCACTGGGGCTAGTTGCTTGTTAGTCCAAGTGTATCTTGCCCCCGATCTAGTCACTTCCCTAAGTGCCATAGATGTGATCGAATTGTTGAACATGGCCACCCTTGGCCAGTTGATGTTGTCGTTGTTTTTGTCCGCCCCCGAACGGATTAGATTGAAATCTCCCCCCACCATTAGCGGGATCTGAGCAGCCGAAAAGGCCATCACCTTGGCTTCAAGTTCTCCTAGGAACTCAGCCGAACGTGAATGATCTGCAGGTCCGTAGACTTGCACGATCGCGAGCTCGCGAAGCGACGCTCGCACGCGGAACTTGGTCACAATGAAAAAGGTGCCACTCTCCGAGTGCAGCACCTCGTGTGTGGCAGTGTATAGGCCAAGCAACATGCCACCCGAGTGGCCGTTGGCCGGACTATGATGCCAAGCGAAACGCTCTAAGGGATCAATCGCTAAGATATCTTGATGTCTGAACTCAGACTTGATCGTTTCCTGGAGCCCTACGATATCTATCGTTTCTTTCCTAATGTACTCCCTTAGTTGGGTGCGCCGACCCGAGTGGCTGAAGCCACGAATATTTCATAGGAGTACACGCATCTATACGACACGATTGCGCAGGCGCACCCCCCTGGATGTGATCGCCTTGGCCACACGTCTCGCCCTGCCACGGCGAGGCAAGGGAGGAGCAGCAACCCCTGTTGCTGTCTCCTTGTCGGGCCGAGTCGTTAGCGCTGTCGAGGCCTCAGCCTCCAGTGCCAAACGATCCGCGTGTTGCACAGCCGCCGCTGCTAGCGCCGCTTGCGCCAATTCCTTTGCGCGAATCAACGAGATAAGCTCGCTCATCTCACCTCCTCCCGTTGGTTCCACCCCACTCTCCCCCCAAACCTCGCTCAAATGCTCGTCCGAAAAGGAGTCAAGAATCATAAAGCGGGGCATGGGATTACCTGAGATTTCCAGATTTTCTGTGCTTGGAGGAGTTGGGCACGTTGAAGCGACGACAAGTTGCCCTTGGCGCCCTTAGCACACGCACTGGTCCGCACGGGGGCCGCCTGCCCGTCCACCACCGCCTTGGAGCGCTTGGCCTTCGGGACGGGCGTCGTCATGGGCGTCTCCAGCGCGACCGTAGCGGAGGCAAGCACGACCAACGCCATCACCACCTGACGCGGCGTCGCCGGCGCCCCCAAACGCTTCGCTGCACGCCCAGCCTCCACGGTCACCTTGCGCACCGCCACCTTCTTGATCTGCTTCGTCGCACCAATCTTGCTGCCGCTGCGACCACCTTGGGAAGGAGAACGCGAGGGGGGAGTCAAGAGCTTCGGGTCTGCAGACGCCGCAGGGGAATTGCCCGTCGGCTCCACCAACAGCAAAGAATCCACCGCTGCCTCCATCCGCACCGGAGGAGACGTGACCGAGCCCAGATTGGAGCCATACTGGTTCGGGATGGAGAGCTCCATCTCCAACGACCCTCCCGCCAAAGAATTCTCCATCTGGGGCTGCAGCTCGCAAGCCCGTGCCCCGCCAATGTCGGTGATGCCCAGCTTGTCCCACGCCGCCGTGTCGATGGAGTCGTCCTCCATGCTTGCACCAGGCTCCTTGTCGCCGTCCTTGTCGTCGTCGTGGCCCTTCCCGTCTGGGCCCTTGCCATGAGGGGGAGGGGGTCGGGGGGGGAGGGCGGGCGCCGCGGGCTGCTCCGGGGGGATCTCCGGGTCGACGGAAATGTTGTAGCCTTCATTGTTGAACCAGATCTGGACCGACCCGCGAAGCTTGCGAGGATTGCGACAAGCAAAGCGCATGCGGACCGGCCCTGGGCGGAGCAGAGATTCCTCATCGACCAACAGAGGGCGGCCAAGCATGATGGTCGCCGCCATGAGCCTTTCTGAGCACCGATGCTTGGGGGAATCCCACCTAACTTGACGCACACCTCTGGCATCTCCATCCCCTTGGGCACGTCGAGGACCGCGTCGCGTATGTCCACCATGAGATTGTTGAGGGACAGGAAGAGCTTGCCGCTCCTAGTGGCCATCTGAAGCATTGTTGGATCTGGGAAGACCACCGAGAAGGCCCCGCCTTCGAGAAGGGAGATCTGCCAATCCCACTCGCCCTCAAAGAGATGCTGCAGCTCCGCCTCGAGGATCTGATGGGAGAGCGCTCTGGAAGGCATGGAGAGCACCGCCGTGTTGGCCCCCAGCTGGACCGGGGCCTCCTCCCGCGCGTCGATCGGAAACTGGAGGCAGAAGAATCCCTCGCCGGCAATGGCGTGGCCCATGGTCTGGAGAAGCAGAGGCTTGCCGCGGGATGGGCACTGCGCCGAGGTGTGCCCCTCCTTGCTGCACACCACACAAAGCGGCTGGAAGGTGCACAGGCTCTGGAAATGGCCTGTGCGGCCGCACTTGAAGCACTCTGGGCCGCCCGCATCTTCGACTGGGATTGGCTCGTCCTGCGTGCCCTTGGACGAGCTCGGCGCCTCAGATCTGGGCGGGAGGGGAGGCTTGGTAGCCGCCGCCCCCGCAGGCTTGGACTTCTGCTTCTTCGCGGGCGAGTCGCCGGTGCGGTCGCCGCCCTGAGCTGCCAACTGCCCCTTGCACTTGAGCTCGAGGCCTTCCTTCCTGTATTCTTCCTTTTTCTTCTTCTTCCGTTCCTGCTCCTTGAGCCACCATGCGGGAGGCGGCCCCCAACCGCCCTCATCGTCGGCGCGCCCACGGGTGCGGTCCCGTGGCGGCTCCATGGGTGGTTTCTCCCCTCAGCGGTCGGGCTTGGAGCCCATGGACACCACTTCGGCGAAGGAACGAAGCAAGGGTGGGGGAGGTGGAGTGGGGTGGAGGAAGCGAGCGGAGTGACCGAATCGCCGCACCTCTGAATTGGAGGCAGGAAACCCTAGTGTGATGTCTAGGGTTCCACGGGGGAGCCAAAGCCATTTATATGGCTGCGCGGTGTGGGCCGGCATTGGCAGGCCTTGGACTCCCGGGCCGGACTGGGCCATGGGCGCGGGCGAGGCCCCCTGCGACCCTGGCACATACGTACCCCTTGGCTGGGCCAGCAGACGTGGCGGCCCCGCAGGAGGCCCGCCAGACACCTCAGCAGGCCGGCCCAGCCCACCACTTGGCGCTTCGTCCCCAACCCTAGAGAGAGGCGACCCCGAACCCGTCGGCGTCGCCGCCTCCGCGCTGCCGCCGCCACCGTAGGGCATGGGCGGCGAAGGTCTGAGGGACAGCCCCGCGGCGTCCGCACCAGGACAACCGCGCCCTTCGCGCGTCGGAGAGGCACGCGACGCTCTTGCCGCAGCCAGAGAAAGCCGCCGTGAGCCACGACCACCGGGCGCAAAAGCACGCCGGCGCCCGGCCTTGAAGGAGCCCCCGAGCTCCTCCGCGCGCGCCACAAACTCCCCAATGGAGCAGGCCGCACGCACGCCTACCGCAGGATACGGCTCATCGCACACCTCATCTTCCTCCTCGTCATCGGAAATCTCCTCTGCCAGAGCCCAAAAGCGGCTCCCCGACCCCCGGGCCGCTCTCAGGGAGATGCCGGCCGTCCTCCTGAACTCCGCCGAAGCCGCCACCGCTCCGTCCCGCTCCGGGGCCTGAGCAACGCCGCCAGGGCCGCCGGAGGCAGAGACAAGCGTGGAATCACCGCCCCCGTCGCCCAAGACTGCTGGCCGTACAGGAGCCGTTGGGTCGCCCATTTCAAGTGAGCTACTCCTTGTAGGTCCGCCTCTAACATAATACTCCCCATTGGTTCTTTTTTTAGAGGAGAATTACCTTTAGGAAATCCCACAAGAACACCTCCGTGGTGGTAATTAGAAGGGAGCATATGCCTAGTATTTGGGCCCGATCCAACATCACAATAGGAGCTATGTAGTACTCTCTCCTAAAAAAATAAGGCATATCATTGTACATATTAGTTGGATTTAAAAATATATAGTATGAGCAAAAAGCATATAGATTGACCATGATACTACTACTACATAATTTCTCCATCGTATGTTATGCCTTCTATTAGTTACATAATTTCTAGCTTAATCTTAATCATTTTGTAAATTAATTTGGAGTATCAAAATAGTATTTTTCTAGAGATAACACTAAGACATTATCTACTGTATAACATATTATTTTTCTTCTCTAGATAAAATGAATGCATAAGAAAATTCGTCTTATCAGCATATCACACATGCTTTAACACCTCTTCATCTCGCCTAAATTCTTAGCATTGTTTAAGTGCACACACACTCTCTTCATATTTCTGAAGCGGAATTGGTCGTCATCTTGAGCAACTACTCGTCACGAAGTCAAGCTTACAAGACACTTGAAGTGAATCAGATTGGATTTTTGTTCAGCACCTTCCTTAGGAATATAGAGTCCTGGATTATTAATTAAACAATACTCGTAGTAAAGTTCATACAAAGGTTATGTTCCATGACAACATGAAAAGTAAGAAATTATCAAAATGTCATTTTATTTAGATTGACATGAATGCGAAGTCACACACGTGATTTTATGATTCAAATTTGTGACCAGTATTATCCTTATCCGCATTCGCTACGACACTATTCACATTTTACCATTGTTGAGGAAATCGTTAACTGGTAGCTGCTCAGTCGGCTGGTGAGTAGGGGATTAATAGTCTAATCGGCAAGTTAATTGGCCATTTAATCAATTAATCGGATGATTTATCGGGTAATCGGCTACTCGAGGGCCCTATGAGTAGGGATTAATCGGCAAGTTAACTGGTTAATCGGATGAATTCTTGAACAGGGCATTTCGAGAAAAAAATTTAGGGATGAAATGTGCATTGTACATATGTATCTGCTCCGATCTCATCCCCAACATGCAATACTACTTTGGAGGGAAATATGTCAGTCTCATGTCTTTTTTGGAGGGCCATACTTCTCTACAACTTTCAATCGTGTAATTTTCTCCACTGTATTTTTCCTATAGTCATTCCAGTTTTTATCAAGTTTCAACTGCATTATTTTTCAAGCTTGGACTGCATCTTCTATTGGCGCCTACTGCACCTTCTAGCAACATTTTATCGTGTAGTTCTTTTATACTACATTTTCTATTGGATGTCTAGTATATGTTTTGGCAATTTTCTAATGCATTTTTATCTACCGCCTATACCCACTCTTAACGGGTTAATTTCCACGAACTGGTAAACTATTAAACATTCACTAAGTAAGTAGTTGCTCCTATGAAATTGTACCGTGGTACCAACAAGAGGTGACTTACTGGCATCTTAAAGGATCACAAGCTTGTCAAAGTAGAAAAGACCATCAAATGCAAGTTCTTAAGACCTTTATTTATGAACTTGTGCGCACTAGAATAAAATCATTTGTGCTCCCAGACAATAATTAGTGATGTTCGTAATCTTTAGTCTGACATGCATCTTTAATGCACGAGCAATGCCATGTATCCAGCAGGAGAGGAGGTAGGGTTCCCTTAGGTTTTTGAAAAATAAAAAAAATAAAAAAAAATCATCAAAGCTTGATTTCAAAGTGAATAAGAAGGATTAAACTTAGTTTTCCATTTTCATATTTTAAACGTGTTTTTAATGGTTTTCTATTAAGGCATATTTTTCTCAAAAAATGTAAAAATATGAAGATTAATTCAATAAATAGTGAGACTAGGAATCTACACTATATAGATTGAATAGGTGTTATTAAAAATATACTTAGCTCATTTGGAGTAGGTCCAAAAAAACTTGATTACAAATGGAGCTCATTTGAAGCACATTTCTCATGTCTATAAATTTTACCACGCAAAAGAGATCGGATTGATCACCTAACTTTTATAATAGTTCAACAAACTTTGTAACATCACACCACAGGGCAATGGACTTCAAGTGTTGGTTCAAATTCAAATTTTACCTCAAATTCAAATTTTGCCTCAAATTCAAATTGGAATATGTGACATGTTACTGATATTGGAATATTTGATCTGTTATGGAATACTTGATCAAATGATGGACTATCTTCATTCAAATGTTTTTCTTGCTCTGTTATTGGAATATTTGATCAAATGATGGACTATTTGCTCTTTTTGCTTATTCTTTGCAGCATGTCTGACCAGTGAAGCAACACTGAAGCAGCATGTGTGATCACTGCAGCACCTAAACTCATAGCTCACAACATCTAAAAAGAACTAACCATACACCACAGGCAAATTTAAGGACAGACAAATGTAGATAGCATAATACATTACTACCATAGATTCAGTTCATCACATCATAAACAACCACATTAAGTTTACCAAAAGTAACCCAAAAGATAAAGATAAAACATGTTGCCACATTCAGTTCATCACATCACACCGGAGTCAGGGCCTTCGCGAGGGCAGCATGCTGCCCCTTGATCATGTAGTCCTCCCCGCGAATCGCTACATCCTCTGCATGATCGAAGCGGCCATCCTTTGGCTTTGGCTTGGTGGTGCAGTAGGGGCAGTGCCACTTCTTGATCTTGCGGTTGTAGAAGGAAGCAACTCCCTTGGCCTTGATCTTCTCCACCTCCTTCGTTGTGAAGGACGCGGCATTGCCCTTGTACATATCTTCTCCAGAATTATACTTCACACATGAATGAATTACATTAATACATTATAGATTCATGTACACCATGTCAAAGGAACTAAATGAACAATCCAAATTTCAAGTAGGCTTACCTCATATTCTTCGTCGTCACTGTACTCTGGATCGTACGGGTCGAACCCAGTAAGGGCTAGCTTCCTCTTATTCCCCACAGAACCATCCTCCTGAATATATAATTACATCCATTACTAGTAAATACAGAAGCCAACTAATAATTTAGGTATGCACACATGACACATTGATCATGTTATCCATACTATGATCATATTTGCATTTTCCATTGTCATGCACACACATTGAACAACAAAGATAATATAACTACATATTGTGGACAAATTTATATACCGATGAATCAAGTAAGATCTTAATCAATTGATAGGTACATCAAAATTAATGCATTCCATTTGGGCATATGACATTCAAAACACCAATTTGTGTAGCATTGAAAAACAAATCTAAGCATACATCCCTATCTCTCATTAAGATCTGTCTAGCATTTTTGCAACGAATGTAATCCAAAAAACTCCCATACAAAAAAAAACCCACCCCCATAAAGAAAACCCCATCCCTCAAACCAACTACTCTAACCATCTAATCTAAATATTGCAACTAGGGTACAAGCAAATGGAAGTACCTCCTGTACCACCTTCTCCTCGCCAGGATGCGCATCTGGATGGACTGCGCCGCTCGACGCCGTCAGCTCCGACAGTACCGAGGTGGAGCCCGCCACCTCCTTCTCCACATCCACAGCCGCGACAACGGTTGCGAGTTTCCCCGCACCACCTTGGATGCCGCCAACGTCCTGCACTGCATCTGCTGCCGCGGTCACCGTGCTCTGCAGATCTCTAGCCGTTGCGCCGGTGTCGCCACGAGCGTCCGCCATGAGGGAGGCGATGAAGGTGAGGACGAGGATGCGGTGGGGGAGAGCGAGATGGTGCGGTGAAGGAGGGCGAGACGACGCAGTGGGAGAGAAGGAGACGATGCGGCAGGAAGGGGATTTGGGGTGAAATGGTAGGGGCGACGCGGTTCCCCCTCTTATACGATGGGACGTTTCTGGCATGTTCCACGGACACGTGCTACCCCACGACCGCGGTCAGTAGCATGCACGCCTACGCGGCCCACTAGTCAGAGTTAATGGTCAAGCCATTGACCCGATGGTAACGTCCAGTTTGCACAGTTTTAGCCAAGGAAGTGGGGAAAAGTGAGCAAAAGTTAAGAGCCTGGGGATGAATGAGTATAACTAAGGAACCAGAGGCACAGATGTAAAAATCCTTTTTTTTAAGTCAAACTTAGCAAACTTTGATCAAGTTTATAGAGAAAAATGTCAATATCTACAATACCAACATTATGAAAATATAACTCATAATGTGTCCAACGAAATGCATTTGGTATTCTAGATGTACCTATTTTTCTCTTTATAAACATGATCAAAATTTGTAAAGTTTTTTATTTGTGAGGGAAAGTTTGTAAAGTTTGACTTTTGAGAAAATATATACGCAGTACAATATAAAACAGAGAGAGTATTAATCTAGTATTACCTGAGTATTCTAGAGTAAGGTGGTGGAAATACATGCAGATATTAGGACTCGTGTTTTTGCTTAAATCGGCAAGAATAGCGTTGGCGTGTAAAGCTGCCCACTTGATCATGCATCCACACCTTGATTCAAATACTAAGATGGATGAAGAGAAGTTTCTAACACTTTTTGTCATGGGCATCAGGCAACCAGCCAACTAGTGGCTGCTTTCTTTTGTAGGTTATATATTTGCATAGGGATTACCGTGACCGGCAAATCTGGTCATTTTGATGTAGATGTGTTTTTCATACATACATCAAACTAAATATCGTCTAAGTGACCGCGCGGGTGGCAGGTCATACAGGTGATTCGACCAAAGAACTAGGCTCATATGTGTGTCAGGTAAGTCAACAGTCAACACATTGCAAGCAAATTTATATTTGGTAACAGCTAGATCAGATGAAGTTGTAGCATATCGGATAGCCTGAAATCACTTGTGCCAAGACATGCCGGTCTTGGAAGATATGTCCATTACTAATCCTAGAGGTCAGCAACAAGGCATGTTATTGTGAAAGGCTCCCGAGACACAACACACAACACAACCAAGAAACCTTCATGTTGTGCAAACAAAACAACAGGGTGACAACTTAGGGATTTGGCTATGAGACTACCTCCTGATGCCCGCTATTCTCAGACTTAGATGGCGATGTCTTCTATCAACCAAAATCGTCAATGCCACTCACACCGTCTTTGCCTATGTAACTCATTGTGTCTTTTCTTTAAGTGTCTCTTGTTTTTCTTTTTTGCGGGTGAAAGTGTCGCTTGTTGCATGCAACAAACATTCAACTACATATGTGCATACTCAGACTAAGGTTGTAAGGAGATGTATATGCATAGCTGAATTGACTGAGTAGCATGGGTACATGAGGAGGGTAATAGATGAGGAGACAATGACCCCCTCAACTCGTTTTTTTCTTCTGAATTCAAAAGCACGTGCAATGCCAGATCGACTTGAGCAGAGCACACACACGTACGGATAATTGGTTTGGTCCTTTTTCTTGGAAGAGGAATAATTTAATTATCCTCTCTCGGTCTCTACATCTTGATGATGCACACAACCAAATTTTTACAAGCGAAGTGCATAAAGAGGCCATAAAAGGTGAGTGGTTGACTGATTATGCGAGAGAATGTCTACAATACGCAAATGTTAACACCCACATGTGGCACGAAGCAACATGGCCCAAATGCCTCCATTATCATCCATTTTGCCACGTCAAAACAGATGACATCAGCGGGAATTTTTTTGGTTTTTGACTTAAAAATGTTTTATCTCCTAATTAAAAAATGTAATTAAAAATCCGTTTTCACCATTAAATCCGTCTCGACGAGATTTTCAAAACTAGATCCCATGTTGATATGTTTTGATGAACTTTTTTATGGCCAAAGTTGTCATGATGTTTACACTATAGTTGCCATAGTGTTTACACTAAAGTTGCCATGACATGTTTTATCTATTTTTTCTTCTAGATTTAAAGCTACCATTGTATTTTCAACTACTTTTTACGGCAATTTTTATTAATTGACCATGGCAATTTTTAGTAATTAACCACTGCAAATTTAATGCATGGATCATGGCAATTTTTAGTAATCCATCATGACAAATTTAGTTTATAGATCATGGAAATTTTAGTATTTTGTATGGCAATTCCAGTACTTTGACCATGGAAATTATTTTTTGTATGAACCATGGCAAATTTAAGTGCATGCATCATGGTAAATTTAAGTAATTCATCATGGAAATTTTAGTTTATGGTTCATGGCAAGTCTAGTTTCTTAATTCCCCATTTTTATAATATGTCAAAATTTACTTTTAAAGATAGAAGAAAAATAGCTGAAACATATCATGGCAATTTCAGTGTAAACACCATGGCAATTCATGTGCAATAGACATGGCAACTTTTAACCCAAAAAAGAGTCGTCAAAACATTGATATGAGATCTTGTTTCGAAAATCTTGTCGCGATGGATTTAATGGTGAAAACAGATCTTCAATCAGATTTTTCATTTAAGAGATAAAATATTTTAAAAGCTGAAAATCCAAAAAGATTCCCATATACATGCATACGGTGACATGACGCAATCTGTGTGTTATATGGCGTGTGGACGGGTGTTGCTTCCATCATGCGTGTGAACGTTATCAGCGTCCCTACAATATCAATGAAGCTATCGAATAGCAATGGTCAGTCCAACAACCAATAAATGCCAATTTACAGTTCTCTGGAAAACCATCTTCATCTTCCAAGCAAAGCCTCAAGAAAGGGGATCCACATGTACTGATGTTGTCGGATCTATGATGAGCAATAAAGGGTACGTGACATATGATCTGGTCCATTCAAGGCAGAGAACCCAACTCATCAGAACATGCAAAATGTTTAATAACAAGTAAAAAAAAGCACGTACAGGACTAACCCAGCACACGTGTCATACCCATAGGAGCCGTATTTTTTCCCCAGAAAAAACAGAAAAATAGATCCCTTGCATGGTTAGTTTCTTACCTATGTAGGAGTATTACTAAGACTGGGTATATGGTGGTGGCTTAGCTAGTTCTTGTGAGAGAAGTGAATACAACTTACGATTATGATTCTCAAGCAAGTTTTGTTGGTAATTAGGTCATCGTTCATGATCATGGAAACACCTTGGTTCCATTTAGTACAATGGATACTCAAATTACTCACCAGATACATATTATATATTGTTCAACTAGTCAAGAGCAAAAGGATGTAATCATCTATTAAGATACAAAGATCTCTAAATTTGGAGCCTCCTGGTACATCTATATTTTTTTTTTGCATTTATGGCCTCACATGTCAGAGAGATAATCGGTTGTGCATTGTGGTTGGGCCTATACGCATGAAACGTGACTTGCTGATCAATAGGTAAATCTTAAAATCCATAAATGTTTTTATTGTTTAATTTTTTGAAATTCAGGGAACTTCTTTTATATCCAGAAACATTTTGGTAAATTGATGAGTATTTTTAAAATTAGCAAACATTTTTGAATTTGGGGAGCATTTTTTTGAAATTTAAGAACATTTACCACATTTGCGATCATTTTCTAAATTCATGAATATTTAATTCATAAATATTTTTCAAATACTAACCATTTTTATAATGTTTTTAAAAAATTGTGATCATTTTAGTTTTTAACATTTTAAATATTTTCTCTACGTTCTTTTTCAATTTTCACATTGACAAATTAGATGAGATATCAACCAACAAACCAAATCTCCAGAAATTATTATTACACGATATTGGTATTGTCATTACACAAGGAGCAACCTTTGTTCCTAAAAAATATAACCTCTTTTGGCTAGTCTAGTCCGCTCCGTCCCATGGTACCAACAAGAGGTTATTTAGAAACATGTATTACATACATATTTTGGCATGAGCTAATTGTATCAAATAAAAATAGGATTTAATGGCATCTCAAAGGATCACAAGCTTGTCAAAGTAGAAATGACCATCAAATGCAAGTTCTTAAAACCATTAATTATGAACTTGTGGGGACTGGAATAAAATCAATGTGTTCCCAGACATTAATTAGTGCTGTTCATAATCTCTAGTTTGCTATGCATCGTTAATGCACGAGCAATGACATGTAGCCAGAAGTATGTACAATGTTGCCTTGTAGAGTTAACATTACACAGTTAATTTCTAGTCGTGCATACAAGCAGTGGCGGACCTACGGCTGGGCCAACCTGTGCCCTGGCCCGCCTAGGCCATGCAAATTTATGTAATATACACCTACTATTATGGCATGAAATAAGAAGCTAGTAGTAATTTCCTTCAGCTAGGCTCCACTGGCCCGTCCAGCAATTTGGGTGAAGCTCTGCCACTGCATACAAGCATTGTTCAGAATTTATTATACGATAGTGGTAGGTGGACCCATGATTCCATAGTCCTGAATATATTGTTTCCACCACCCACCTAGATGGAGCAAAAATCCAAGACATAGTTGGTTATGTAGATTATTTGTTGGTTAGTTAGGTTGTTGCGGTGCTCATTTTACTTCATTTTAGAAGAACTATAAAAGTTTCATGGTAAGATAAAAAAGTATCCCGAACAGTGGCGGAGCTATGAGCCGATTGTTGGGCGGGCCAGACACAGAAACTACACTGAACACTTGATTTTTAGGCCCAGTTTTTCTGTCTTCCTTCCTTATTTTCTCCTGGGCTGGGCGGGCCAAGGCCCAGTTTGGCCCTCACGTAGCTCCGCCCCTGATCCCGAATACATCCAACCAACCAAAAGTGACCACACCGGTAGTTGTATAAGAGAAAAGGTAATTTTAGATCTACGTCCAGAATTGGTTTAGCATAAATTTCACAAAATTCTCTTCAAAGGAACCTGTGGTGGGTGTATGTTGCTCTTGAACGAAGTTTATTTCAAAACTAGTTCCAAATAGGAAGAGTCTAGCTGGGAACTATTAGTCAAGAACTTGGATATAAGAAACTCTAATAAGCTCATTTTAGACCATGCATAAGGCCATCATGTATATTCATTAAGACTAAAAGGCGAAACTTGTTGAAAAGAAGGCAAAAGCAGCTCAATCCGGTAGGTATTTGTAAGATCTTGTCAGTGGAAGGTACACTTCGGCCAAAAAAATTATAGACACATGAATGCAAGGAGTAGCCGCTTTCATGAAATATGTATGTGGTTCGTTTAAAACATCAGACTAGTCAAGGTTGTGTCTGGTGTGAGCAACATGTAACTACATATCGATCTGAGGTAACTCTGAATGCCATATATTTCCATATCAAACCCATGAAAGATGATCATGCGTAACTTGTCCATCATTCTTGCTATTGTAGCTCTATCATGGTCTCTCTTTTTGTTAGTAGCGCCTAATACCTTTTGCCATAAAAGAACCTATATACGAAGCTCAAGATGTCGAGAAGATGTATAAGTGGGTTTTTTTGGCGGGGCAGTATGGCTTTGATCAGATATGAGTCCAAAAGCAATGCGTTGCTCAAGAAACCTTGTGTACTTCAGAGACAACGTTAGGTGCATGACTTAGAGTGGGATACAAGAGTGTAGATACTGAAAGCACACATATTGTAAAAAGGAATATGGAGTTTCTAGAAGTAAGAATGTGGATGAGGAATTAATGCCCCATATTTGTGGATAGATGCAAGACATAATACAATAGGTGTACGTATGAAAGATCATATGGGTAAAAGACATATTGGTTGGTGCATGTCTAGCAACTTCATTAGTTCAGTATAAAACATCATTGCTTGTCCATACATGTGGATTCTCCTGCGTGCATAGGTACCACCCATGTTAACAAGGTGGAGCCATCTGGTCGGGACAATGTGTTGCTCACTCACATGGACACACTATGGTACACAAGTGTTGACTCATGTTACATGCTCTATTCCATTCATCAGAGGGATCTCTGCAACATTGGATTAGGTGCACGTACACTCGTGCAGCGAACATACTCGTAGATCCTCATATTCGTGTAGCTGTGCAGAACAGTTTAATTATATTGGCCTCCTATCCTCAAAGAGATGTTTGAGTTGATCTTGAGATGTCCCTGATGATTTTCTTAACTAGGACATCAAGATGATACTAGGCCATTTCATTGTGCTAAATTCATGTACATGCTCTCGCCAAAAAATGGTGGAAATCTTACAGAACATAACCAAGGTTTCTCTGGTTGGTAGCATGTAATCTTTGCTCGATTCCTTATGCTACATGCCTATCTTTGTTAACCCTTTGCCATATGCACTAAGCTATGCTCTATAGTGTTTCATGTTGTTAGTTTTTGGCGTGTAGGATGAGGGTCAGGTAACTCCAACCCAGTGCTCGCATCGCCCACCGAGGGACTAACTTGGGCGAAACCCTACCGTGTCTTCGTCTTCTCTCCTCCCATCCCCTGTCCCCATTGTCGCTAGAGGACACTAGTGGTGGTGGGGATGCATTCTCATGCACCAAGCTCTCATGTTGGGAGCTCTCCAGTCGCGGAGCTTGGACGTTGGGGCATCAACCTGGGGCACCCTAGGCGGTTGTCCTGATGCTGTGTTGCATGGCCGGTGGCGGCCGTTGCTGGTGGCCGCGTGTGGCAATGGGCCTCCAATGCTCATATCTAGCAGCGGCAGCTTGAGTCTGGTCGGTGATGGCAGCAACAAAGCGACAACGAGTGCCTGAAGACGTGTGGTGGAAGGCCGTGACTACAACTCTTGGCGCCGTTGTTGATTCCGGCTTCTACCACATGGCATCTAGATCTTGTGCATGAAATGGCTCTTAACTGCATGCGGCTCATTGTGTTCTATGACAGTCATGTGCTCGCACAACATATTTGGTCACGTGGTGATATCCATGCCAAGGATATGCACATGAGCGCCTACCTTCGGCTATAAATGCCATGGAATGGTTTGTATTTCAATTTTTGTGACCATGGTATGTGAATTCCTTTCCATACAACTTGTTATTCCACAAAAGATAGCGGCAACAGACGATATCTTAACCTTGGTAGTGCTCTTCGAGCATCGGGTTTCAAGCTCGGGGGTGAAAACCTATGCTACGACCTTCGACGGGTGCACCTAGCAATGGCGATGTTTTACGTGTCATGTCCTTGTTTAAGACATTGCTTTCGAGTTTGTTCAGACATGCAATTCAGAGTGAAAACCCAAGATTTGTAAGTCATTGGCCGATTGCTTGTATCTGTGTTGGTATTTTCCCGAAGAGGAAGAGATGATGCAGCACAACAATAGTAGGTATTTCCCTCAGTAATGAAACCAACGCTATCAATCCAGTAAGAGAACCAAACAACACTATGTAAACAACACCTGCACACAAACAATAAAAATTTGCAACCCAACACGTAAGAGGGGTTGTCAATCCCTCAACAGCATTGAGATATATTAAATTGTATGAGATCTGATAAATAAATCTAACAAAAACACACAAAGAATTGCAGCAAGGTATTTTTTATTTTAATATGATAGGAAATAGACCTGGGGCCGTACTTTTCACTAGAGGCTTCTCTCAAGAAAATAGCATACGGTGGGTAACAAATTACTGTTGGGCAATTGATAGAAAATCGAATAATCATGGAAACATCCAAAGCAATGATCATGTATATAGACATCACGTTCAAGATTAGTAGACGAAATGATTCCGCATCTACTACTATTACTCCACCCATTGATCGCTATCCAGCATGCATCTAGTGTATTAAGTTCATGAAAAAAATAGAGTAATGCTTTAAGAATGATGACATGATGTAGACAAGATAAACTCATGTATGAATAAACCCCATCCTGTTACCCTTAATAGCAACATTACATGTGTGTCATGTCTCTTTCTGTCATTGAGATTGAGCACCGCAAGATCGAACCCATTACAAAGCACATCTTCCCATGGCAAGATAAATCAATCTTATTGGCCAAACCAAACAAATAAATCGGAGAAGAAATACGAGGCTATAACAATCATGCATAAAATAGTTCATCAAAGACTCAATTAATATTCGTGAATAGAACTGATCATAAACCCACAATTCATCGGATCCCAACAAACACACCGCACAAAAGAGTTACATCAAATAGATCTCCAAAAACATCAAGGAGAACATTGTATTGAAGATCAAAAAAAAGAAGAATTCATCTAGCTACTAGCTATGGACCCGTTAGTCTGTGGTAGACTACTCACGCATCATCGGAGGGGCAACAAGGATGATGAAGAACCCATCCGTGATCGTTGCCCCCTCTGGCAGAGTGCCGGAAAAGGCCTCTAGATAGGATCTCGTGGTTTCGGAACTTGCGGTGGTGGAAAAAGTGTTTCGTCGACCCCCTAGGGTTTTGAGATTTTATATTTATAAAGGCGGGAGTAGGTCAAGGCGGTCCATGTGGGCTCCACTATCCACCAAGGCGCGCCGGAGGCCCCTGGTGGGCCCTGGTGCCTAGTGGGCCCCATGAGCCTCCTCTCATGTACTCTAGAAGCTTCCAGGGTCCTTTATCACCAGAAAAAAATCTTCAAAAAGTTTAGTGGCATCTGGACTTTGTTTGGTGTTGATTTTCTGCGATGTAAAAAACAAGTAAAAAAACAGCAATTGGCACTGGGTACTATGTCAATAGGTTAGTCCCAAAAAATGATATAGCGTTGCAAGTAAATGTATATAAAACATTCAGGATTGATACCATAACAGCATGGAACAAAAAAAATTGATACGTTGGAGACGTATCATTGGGGCTTTCTTTGTTTCTTCTTCTTCTGATCCCTTTTGGCTATGTGCAACTTTGATACCTCGATTATGTTGGTAGTGTGACGTTGTAGATCCCAAGTGTAATTGGTATCATCTTTATATTAAGAGTAAATTCCGGTTTTTACCCCATATTTTGATAATTTTGACACTAATTACCCCATTTAGCAGGATTTCATCCATTTTACCCCATTTAGTATTAGTGTTGCCACAATTTACCCTGTTTAATATTTTGTGAGCATTCTAACCGACAGGTCCAATTGTGTTGTGCCAATTTACCCTGTCTAATATTTTTTTGGAGTTGATGGTATTCTCCTATTATTTATAAAATAGATCATTCTTTATTATTTGCAACAGATCATGGAAATAAAAATGCGAAAAAATTGAGTTATGACAACTATTTTTGCCTGTTTGTTCCCTGGGTCATGATGTCAATTCATCTCCTGATTCATGGATCATGCTGTTAAATTATCTCTCGTTTGTCAAACAGATCGTATTTATGCTTCACACTACTGTCAAAACTGATTAATATAGGCTACAGATCGCTCTGGATTCACATATTCAAAACAGGATTGAATAATGCTTCCCATTTATAGATAGCACCAGGATCTTACAGTACAGCCGAATAATACCACATATATAGATAGCTTCACTAGTTCACAACTACACAAGCTACAGAATACACCAAACAGTGGCAGTGGCAATGACAAGCTACACAAGCAGCGACACAAACACCTTGTCAGTCTTCACCTTTCTTAGCTCCTACACGCTGCAGAAGGGTGACATGTATACACATGATCTTCAATAAGCATCTTAATTCTGTCCGAATGAAACGCCTCGCCGGCTAGTGCATGAGTCGGGAAAATTTCAGATACACAAATTGCTATGATAAAGATGGTCAAAATCTTGTGGAATGGGGTACGACTGAGAGGACTTGTTTGTTCACCAACCTCACTAGCTTGTTGGACCAGCCATCGCCATAGCCCTGCCATCAACTGAGCACAACCTCATGGGCGGAGCTACACTTGAAAAGCTGGGCGGGCCAAACTGAAGGGAAATCTAACTAGTTTACTTTGATAACCCATTTTCATCTCATATCCTAGGGAATTACCACTGAGCTGGGCGGGCCATGTCACAGTTTTGCTTGGCCATAGCTCCACGAGTGCTCATGGGATCCCTGTTATGTCGCCAAAGTAGTAAGAAGAACTGGGCACAGCCTCATGGGATCATGTACATGGACGCGCCTATGCCAACGTCGGCGAGCTTGACAGAGCCATCGGATTCCACGGGGTCATTTCTTGCTTGGATGCCGCGGCCATACAACCCTCTGCTCGAGGAGGTATGAAATCGCATGGCCGGCTGCTCAGCACTCGTCGCCGCCGCCACCGTCATCGTCACCACTGCCTGACAATCCCAGACCCTAGGTTCGAGCGAGCCTGACGTGTGTGTGGGTTGGAAGCCTGGACGTGTGATGCAATCGATAGGGGGTAGGCAACGCAAGCGAGAACAGACTAGAGGCAAGCGTGGCTCACGGTCGACTCGGGCATTGTGCGTTGGATGCGACTCGAGCGACCTCCATCGGGCTGGTCCCGGTCCCGGTCAAGAAGAAGCTGGGAGGACCGATCCAGCAGGAAGAAAGTAGGCAGGAAAAAACCGTCGATGTGGCATGCTAGCTGGACCTGACAATTGGGACCTGTCGGTCAAAACGCTCACAAAATTTTAAACAGGGTAAATTGTGGCAGAACTTTTGTTAAATTGGGTAAAATAGATGAAATCTCGCTAAATGGGGTAATTAGTGTCAAAAATGTCAAAATAGAGGGTAAAAACCGGAATTTACTCTTATATTAATCTATTACCCTTTGTCAAAAAAGGATGAGGCTCTCGTAAGGACAAAAAGAAAGAAAATAGAGTATCCTAATTAGCTCTCTCTCAACACCTGGTATCATCTTAATATTAATCTATTACCTGAGTATAGGCGGTGGAAGTGCATTCATATATTAGGACTTACTTTTTTGTTTAAACCGGCAAGAATAGCGCCGGCGTGCAAGGCTGCCCACTTGATAATGCATCCACACCTTGATTCAAATACGAAGATGAACGAAGAGAAGTTGCTAACGCCTTTTGTCGTGGGTTCTAGGCAACCAATCAACTAGTGGGCTGCTTTCTTTTTTAGGTTATTTGCCTAGGAATTATCGTGATCGGCAAATCCGGTCATTTTGATTTAGATGTGTTTTCCATACATCTATCAAACTAAAGATCGCGCAAGCCACTGTGTGGCAGGTCATGTAGATGATTCTACCAGAGAACTAGGCTCATATGCATGTCAGATCAATCAACACATTGCAAGCGATCGTCTAAATTATGTTGTATTAAGCCAAGCAGTACACTGAGTTGTACAGAACTTATATTTGGCAACAGCTACATGAGCCGGCTCTGTAGCATATTGGATGGCTTCAAATCACTTGTACCGAGGCATGCCGGTCTTGGAAGATATGACCATTCCTAATCCCAGAGATCAGCGACAAAGGCTATGGAATGCGCGCAGAGAAAATTAGGAGCAGGACGTCACATGGAGATCTACGGTATAGTGAAAGTCTCCTGAGATCAATGTGGCAACTTAGAGATCTAGCTACGAGACTACCTCCCGATGCCCTCTATTCTCAGACTCAAATGACGATGTCTTTTTATCAACCAAACCATCAAAACCACTCACATCTCGTCTTTGCTTCTGAAACTCATCGTCTGTTTTCCAGTTGTCTCATGTTGCGCAGAACAAACATTCATCTGCCTATATGTTGAGATTAAAGGTTTGTAAGGAGATGTATAAATGGGTAGCCGAATTGACCGTGTAGCATTCACACGAGGAGGGTGTATAAGGTAGCAATGACCCCCTCAAGTCATTTTTTCTCAAGCGTGTGATGCAAGATTGACGTGAGCAGAACACACACACAAGAACACTTAAAGTGGTACTTCTTTTTTCTTGCGTCTATATACTTATTTTCCTTGGAACAGGAAGAATTTAATTATCATCGCTCGTTCTCTGCATCTTGAAGTGCATCAAGAGGCAATAAAATATCATCTTGATGCAGTAGGTGAAATTTCTGTGTCTCCTTGAGAGCGATTTGATTCCTATAAATAAAACATCCAATTTGTTCTTAGCACAATTAAGGATTGCGACACTTGCTGCATAATTGCACTTTTGTTACAACTAGATGATACCCTGCGCGTTGCTTCGAGAATTTAACAAATAATTTGATGTTTTAAAACATGAGAAAGTTTATGAAACATAGTAGAATTTGGCGATTTTTCTTTGAAATAAATATTATTTAGAGCAAACATATATATTTTTTGATAAAAAAAAAATCCAAAAATGAGTGTGATTTTTGCTCTGTTAATTTATTACCTTGACAATATATTGGCGAGGTGATATGTGATGAAAACAACGTTGAGTAGAGACAGTGGAGACATCTCCACCCTTGGCTAAACTTAAAACATTGATAACAACTACAGATGTGCATTCATAAAAAAATTGGCCCCATAGATTGGAAAAGAAAACTAGAATGATGTGGTTGCTTGACATGGCACAAAAAAATAGTTAATGGTTATTTGTGATAGGTTGCATGTGCATGAAGAGTTAGTGGGAGCATGTGTATGAAGAGTTAGTGGGAAAGAGTTTTTACATGGTGGACCGACTTGATGATGTGAATAGGTTGCATGTTAAGATAAATAACATAGTGGGGATGAATCTCTTATGTATATAGGATTTAAGTTCTTGCAATTATTCCGATGATCAAACAAAGCATCAAACAATCTTTACAGCTTCTACTTAATACTTGCTGAAATCCATTGGCCAATTCCTTATGCTCCTATGCGAGACTCTTAATTGCCGAAAAGGGCTATAATAAATATCCTACACTTGTGGGTTATCAAAGAACATCGATCCCGAGCTCATGCCAAATGACTACAAGAAGGCTAAAGAGGAATATGAGGGAAATTACAAGTGAGACTCCTTTGCTTGAGGATGTCACAGTGACGTTTTTTACGGGGAACATGAGATATTTATTGCTCTGACAATGGGTTACATTCAACTAACAAGGATGGGAGATATCATACACTATTAGGAAAAAGGCTATAGATGATATGGACACTAATGGCACACCGTGTATGTGATGCGCCACTGCTATATAGCAGTGGCGCACCAGATACAGGTGCGCCATTAGTAATATATTACTAATGGCGCACCTGATGTGTGGTGCATCATTAGTAGTTTTGAAAAAAAAATGTTAGTAATAGCGCATCATGGGATAGTGTGCCATTACTAGTTGACATAGTAATGGCGCACCATACCCACCATGCGCCATTAGTATTTTTTTGAAAAAATAAATAAAAAAATTGTTAGTAGTGGCGCATCAGTGGACGGTGCGCCATTACTAGTTTTAATAATGGCCCACCGTCCACTGGTGCGCCATTATTAGTTTTAGTAATGGCGCACCGTCTACTGGTGCGCCATTACTAACAATTTTTTTTTCAAAACTACTAATGGCGCACCACACATCAGGTGCGTCATTACTAACAAATGGCGCACCTGATGTGTGGTGCGCCATTAGTAACCCTGATGCTAAATGCACCCTCCCCCCCCCCCCCCCCGGACCGCCTTTTCAGTTAAAAAAATAAAAGAAAATGATGGAAATGTTAAAAAATAAAAATAAAAAATCCATGTGATATGTGGTCTAGTTGTCGGAAAAATTTACAAATATGAATTTTGACTTTATTTGCAAAATTTCTCTGGAATTTAGTAAAATGGGCATCACTTTTGCATACGAACTCGGATTAAAAAGTTTTTTATATGAAAAATCATCTACTCGAAAAGTTACATCCGAATTGAATCGGGTGAACCTTGTTCAACATCTTCAAAAGCCCCAAAAACCTAACAGAACGAAAGATACGGGGCTTTTAAGATCTAGAGGGGGGAAAATGAAAAAAAATCAAACTCACTAGTGGCGCACCATTTGCTAGGTGTGCCACTAGTAACAGAAAAAAATTGGTTTAAAAAAAATTGGATTTTTTTTCAAAATATGATACGTAATATGACCGGGATGTTTGAAATATTTTTTCAAAATTTCATCATGCTCATGAACACGAACAAAGTCCTAGACATCAACAAGGTTTAATAGGATTGATATGATAGATATATCAACAAGTGCTTGTGAAGTGAGCTGGTGCTGAGGTTGGATAGAACTATGAAGTTAAGACTATGAAAAAAAATTGAATTTTTTTTGATGCGCCATTAGTATACCAGATACTAATGGCGTGGTACTAGTGGCGCACCTATAGTGCGCCATTAGTAGCCAAAACAGATGCGCCACTAATAGGCATTTTTCTAGTAGTGATATGAAGGACGGGGCAACCAACATGCGGTGTGATCCTTGGTTCTACCACAATTAGCTAAAACATCTGAACAATTGAACAAACAACAAGACGCAACAAAGACCATGCAACAAACCTCATCACGTAGGACCATCCTGACTCTCGCCAAGCCATCCGCTTTCAGAGGATAGCGCCGTCCATCCCAGAGGATCACATCCGGCGGTGCGGGCTTGGACTTTTCCACCTGGGTTGAAGTTTCACTTTGAGTTCCCACTAGCCACTTGATCTAGTCTGGGAAAGTAGGAACTGTAACCGATAGAGCCTCATCTAGGGCATTCCGTTTGCACAAATGCTAGCTGGTTTTGTAAAGCTTCTGTCAGGGTTTGTGAAGCTTCCAACTGGTTATTTCTTTTCTTTATTTTTGCTGGGGTTTTCCTTTGTTTTTTGTTTTTTGTTTTTCTCCTTTTTAAATTTTTATTTTTATTTTGGATTTAGTATTTGATTCAAATTCATGAAAATTTTCAAATTCACAAAGTATTTAAATTTTTGTGAACATGTTTTAAATTATGATTTTTTATTGATTTCGCAAACATTTTTTGGGTTCATGAACATTTTTAAATTAGTGAATTTTATTTGAATTAACAAACTTTTTTGAATTAGTGAGCTTTTTAAAAAAAATCTTGAACTTTTTTCGGATCCGCGAACATTTTTTAATTCATGACCTTCTTTTAAATTCATGATTTTTGTCGAAATTTGTGTTCTTTTAAGTGAAGGAATTTTTTTGGACTCAAGATTTTCTTAAAACTGTTTGAATATACTAAAATTTATAATCTATTAAAAAACTAAGATTTTTTTTTCTAAACTATTACGACCGATCGAGCAAGCTATCTCGGCCATCTCTACTCTCGGGCGCTGAAGGCCGCCAAGGAGGAGGTCTCCTTTGCTAAAAAAAGGAGGAGGTCTCCCAGTCTCCCAGAGTAGTGACTACGACGCTAACCCTACTGGTCGCCGGAGCGAAGCCGAGTGCCGGTGCCCCGCGCTGCCACGCCCCATCCCTCCCCAGGCCGGCCGACACCCAACCTGAAGCCCTCCGTACAGCACCGGCGTACGATCCCGTCCCGCCTCTTCGGGTGCTCTTCAGTCGTCAGGCAGCTAGCTCAGTGCGACAGAGGCACCCACATCCGGCAAGCACGGGCGGCGTACGCAGCACTCCACGGGCAGTCGGCGAAGGCAGCAGCATCGTGAGTGTTCCGGATTCCGATCCTTCACAATTTCTGATTTTCCCGGTTGAGAATAGAGGATCCTTCACAATTTCTGATTCCGATCCTTAAATTTATCGATTGATTCATTGTTGGCTGTTTGCATTAGGTTCGTTTGTTGGGTTGAGACTTGGTAGAGCACAGTGGTAGTGGGCAAAAGAAGAGGATCAAGAGAAGCAGTGTTGAATTTTATGCATTTCAGCTTCTGCATCCAACCTTTTTGTATCAAACATCCACTATCAAGTCTTGTATTACTGTGAATTTCCATTTCTTATACTGTTCTCACCAAAACCTGATTGAATGATTGCTGCCTGCTTGCTGAACATGAGCAAAACAGACAGTGGCTTCCTATTTTCCATCACAGCCCAGCCAATCATCAACTTTGTATGATTGTATCGATGCTTGCTAAATATGTGCAAAAGACTCTGTTACTTGCTTGTTTAGTACTGTAGAGTTCTTGTGCAGACAAGGTGTTTGATTAAATGCGTCTGAGATGAACATCAGGACCCAGGTGCTTTTGGTGTTTATAGATTGTTCTGTTTTTTTTTTTACCCTTTTAGCATCAGAAATGATTTGTTCTTGTCACTCTCACAATACATGCTGAAGTTAAATATAGATTTCAGTACTTCGCTCTGTTATTTTACCCTCCTTGTGCTTTACCATGGAGCAGGTTAATCCATCGTAGAACCACATAAAGAGGCTGTTGCAGTAGCAGTCGGAATGAAATTGAGAGTTGTTTGCAGGAAGGTGTACGATTACGTGAGGTACGATCTGAAAGAGATCGCCTTCCCGTCTTCTCTGCCAGACCCTCCGGGCACCAAGAGGCGCCCTAAGCTAACACTGAAAGAAAAATGGTGTTTCCTCAAGGAGGCAACTAGGCTCTATGGGGCTTCCTGGGTTAGGGACATCGGTCCCGAGCTCAGGCCCAACGATTACAAGAAGGCCAAAGAGGAATCATACCCCAGCAACAGTGAGGAGGGGAAAACTAAAAGTGAGCCTACTGTGCTTGAGGATCTCGCGGTGGCAGCGAGGGGTGGGGGCGAGACTTTGAAGCCAGCGCTGCGGCGCATATACATGACACGCGCCTCAACCTACACAAGTGCAGGAAGGGCTGAAGGATTTGTTGGACGAGAAGGCTGCTGGGAAGGGTCACCAGCCAGGCAATGAGCCAAGGAGATCATTGATGTCGCCTCCACCCCCGCAATCATCGTCATGAACTTGTTTCAGTTTTCTGGGGAAATGTTATCATTAGGACTCGCAGTTTAACGTTCATATGTACTCTTGTCAGAGTGGACAGCTCTGTAGTCGGGTAGAACAGATAGTGATGCTTATCACATATCCTAAAAAAAAATCTTTTATGCTTAGGTCTGTTCTTGCTTGTTTCAGTTGATGCTCAGACAAACAAAACGTGATGCTTAGACAAACAAAAAGAAAACATAGTATGCTAATTAGATCTGTCTTTCCGATTGATTTTTCAATCATGTACATGACAAATACCACGGGGGCGTTAGAATGAGCCATGTGCAAACTCTAGAATGAGGCCTACCTAGTAAAGTTACAACTAACGGCCTCACAGGGTCGAGTTAGAAGAGTCACGGTGAGATCGGTCGGCGATTTCGAAGATGAAGACAGCGAGAACTGCTCGTCCAGTCGGAGGATTCCTACGCCGAAGGACCAGACGACCAAGGCCTCACAAACACGTCGACGCTGACAGCATCGGTCTGTAGATGGGCCACACCCACCTCCCGTCCTTGTCCTCTAGCCTGTGTAGCGACTCTTCATTGTTTACTACTCCCTCCGAAATTTGGGGCCCTGTAGTAGTCATACATCCGTATGACTACTACATACGGATGTATGTAGTTATATTTTAAAGTGTAGATTCACTCATTTTGCTCCGTATGTAGTCACTTGTTGAAATGCCTAGAAAGACAAATATTTAGGAACAAATACATACCATGAACATTACCATCACAACTTGTTCCTACCAATCGATCGTCGAAGATATATATAAAAAGAGGACCGTAATAATGGCACATGGTGGAGCAATATTATACCCACACGTACGTTTAGTTATACTAAGACTTGATGTATGGTGGTTGATGGTCTCTAGCTTAGCTAGTCTAATGGGAACCGGGAATATTCCAATTTGCAAGGAAGTAGGGTAGGTAGCTAGGTCTTTTTTGTGGGATAGTAGCTAGGTCATTAATCATTATCATTATCATATTTGCAAATATTTCTATGCAGGAAGCAGCTTGTTCCATCAATTCCAATAAACGCTCACGTTCATCACCGGCTACCACACACGTGCATCAGAGCAATTGTTGCAGAGTAAGGCACTGCAATCGCGTGCATACATGATACTTCCTCCGTCCGGAAATACTTGTCATCAAAATGAATAAAAGGCGGTGTATCTAGATTTATTTTAGTTCTAGATACATCCCTTTTTATTCATTTTGATGACAAGTATTTTCGGACGGAGGGAGTACATCAGTAGTCATCAAGAGTCATGGCCTTGTGTAAACCAGCAAGAACAATGGTCGCATGTAAGGCTGCTCCGCCTAGCGGGGCGGGCTATTCTGTTGTCGCGGCAGACATATTGAGCGCGCGCTAAGCCACTTGATCATGCTTCAGGCCACCGGCCAACTAAAGTTCTTTGCTTAGGGGTCATCGTGATCAAAGTCGGCCACTTTGATCAAGATGCATTTTCCATACATCCGCCAAACTAAAGACCATACAAGTGACCACATGGCAGCTCATATGGACCATTTTACCCAATAAAACAGGTTCAGATGTGTCATATATGTGTAAATGTTAGCATCAATTTGACAAGTGTTTTATGAATTGAAAGTAATTTTTTGTTCGAGCATAAGAAGATTATCTGTATTCTTCAGTAAACCAAACACCAGGCCAAGTTGTAGAGCAGTTTTTTTTTTTTTTGAATTTTCACCGGGGAGGGAGAGAATTCCCCACCTGAATTGTAATCATTTGCCTATAAGGCTTTGCAGCCTCGCAAGATGGGCTCAAGTGAACCAGAGGTACATGGGATACATGAGACGACGGCGACAAAAAGGGAAACACAACACAACGACGACACACAAGACGTCACACACAACAGGGGGAGAACAAGAAGGGAAACACAACACAATACAAAAAAGAGCACGGCCGGTGTAATCGAACGGTATCGGCCAGCCGAGACTAAACGAAGACACTGCACCGTCGACGTAATCGAAAGGCTCCACGCAACCGAGACTGCACAACACCGCGACACCACCTGCATCACGGGGCACATTCGAAGGGTCACGCGAGGCCGAGACGATGCCACGCCACCTGTGTGTCACCGACGTCGTCGAGGGGCATCGCCGAGCAAACCAAACCACGGCACTGCACCATCGACGCAATCGAAAGGCACCGCGCATCCGAGACTGCACAACGCCACAACACCACCTGTGTTGGGGGTACATTCGAAAGGACACACGAGGTCGAGACAACGCCACGGCACCTGTGTGCCACCGGCGAGATCGCAGGGCACCGCCTAGCAGAGACACACCAAGAAGCACTCGAGCACGAACATCGCCGAAGAAGAGCACAGACCCACCGTCGACCCCCAAGCCGGCCGCAACACCATCAACATCAACCACACTCCACCGACAACCGCTAGTCCGCCACCCACGCAAGCCGTCGGGTTACCACCAACAGCCATGGTCTCCAAGACGACGCCTCCAAGAAGGTAGCGACGAACCTGCCGTCGTCATCGTCCGATCTAGCAATACAAGATCTTGGGCTTACGCCCGGGGACACTCTCGGGGGATTTGGGTGAACTGGACTCCTCAGCAATGCCCCCAAGGAGGTGAACGACACCAAAAATGCGCCGCCGTCACCGGCATCAACCACAGTTTTTGCAAGGATTTCTCCAGGAGCCAAACACGGCCAAATCTACAATAGCATATTTCGAGTGCTACAAATCAGTTGGAGACGTAAGTTGCATCGAGGACAGCCAAAAGGCTATAGTGTACAGACATTGAACGTTTGGAGGGGAACGTTGCTGGGAGAAGCCATGTTGTGAAAGTCTCTCGCGACGCGACAAAACTATGATCTGATGTGTATGGTAAGAGACTACATGCCGATGCTCTCTAATCTCAGATTTTAAGGACAATGTTTCTTAACTACCAAAATATAAATAACATACAAATCGTCTTTGCATGTATAACTCATCATCTGTTTTCTTAAGTATCTCATGTTGTATAAAAGAAACTGAATACCACACGTATTCAGCTACCTATATACTGAGATTAAGATTGTATCGAGATGTATATATGGATTATTGAATCGACTAAGTAGCATGGGTAGATGAGCAGGGTGGATGAGAGATCACATGCAATATATACAAGACTCGTGAGCAAAACACAAATGTAAGAGTATTTGTTTCCTTTTTCTTGTGTACATATTTAGTTTTCTTGGAAGATGAAGAATTTAGTTATCATCCCCCAGTCACTATCAGAGTTGTGACATGGTAACCTTGATATCTTTTGGAACGTCATTACGAGAGTAACAAAGAAAGAATAACGTAGATAGGAAGGAGCGAGCCGAGCCCCAAGGATAATGAATTGATATGCCGGCTGCTTACTTGAGCAAGAAGGAGGAATACCCACGATCTATCGGTCATTGTATCTCGATGATGCAAACAACCAAATTATTACAGGTTAGTGAAGTGCATAAAGGGAAAAAGAAAAGGCTAGTGACAATGAGAAAGAATATGTCTACAACATCAATGAAACTATCCAATGGCGACGACTAGTTCTGTTTAATTTCAATATCTCAACATTTCTTGGGAAAAATGTGAACAATTTTTCTTAAAAAATGCGAATAATGCTTGAAAATTGTGAAGAAATTTGGAAGTCGGACAAGCTTTTAAGACGTGAACAATTTTCGAGAAAATCGAAAACAAATTTGAGAAACATGAACAAACTTTTGAAATCCCAAACTTTGTTGAATTTTTTGCGATGATATTTTTTAAATATATACTGAAAAAATTGGAAATATACGCTGAACAAATTTTAAAATACACACTGAACTTTTTTGTGATATAGGTTGAACAATATCTAAATACACATTGAACATTTTTGTGATATATGTTAAAAATATATTTGAAACACATTTAAAAGTTTCTGATATATTCTAAAAAAATTAAAATACATGATGAAAATTATTTTAAATATGTCAAACATTTTCTTAATATAGGATGAACATTTCTTAAATACACGATGAACAATTCTGTGTATAACACAAATTGAAATTTGTATAATACACGGGAAAAAATGATGAAAGGATTAAAAAAAGGAAAAACGTAAAACAAAACAAAATAAACTGAAACAAAAAAAGCAAAAAAAAAAGAAACAGAAAAGAGAAGCCGCTGATCTACCGTGGGCCGGCTCAAACTGGGGCTTCGGGACGCTGAGCTTCAGCGAAGCCGCGTACTGCGGTCCGGTCTTCCCTGGTACCTTTAGTCCCACCTCGTCTGGTGAAGAGACGGGGTCGGAGAGCTTCGGCTATATAAGAGGCCGTCGCCGCGATCAGCAGCCCGCCTCGCCCTCTGCTACCTACACACAAACCCTAACCCTAGGCCTCGACAGCCATGTCCAGCGGCAACATTTACACCACCGTAATAGAAGACGTGGTGGCCAAGGTCCGTAAGGACTTCATCGCCGACGGGGCTGGCGACGCCGTCCTCAACGAGCTCCAGGCTCTCTGGGAGACGAAGTTGCTGCACTGTGGCGCAATCTCAGGGAACACCGACCGCAATAGGGCTCCCCCCGCCGGAGCGTCCGCTGGAGGCGCGACTCCACCGGTGCACGATCTCAACGTGCCCTACGAGGCCACGTCCGAGGAGTACGCCACCCCAACCGCCGACATGCTCTTCCCACCGACCCCGATCCAGACACCACTTCCAGCTGGGATTGATACGGGGCCGTGGGACTATGCCCCATCGCAGATCGGTGACATGAGAAACGGGATGGGGATGACGAACGGGGCTGATCGAGAGACTGGCCGCCCAAGCCCTTTCATGCAACCTCCATCGCCCTGGATGAATCAGAGACCACTGGGGCTTGATGTGAACCTTGCCTTCGCTTATGAGGACCTAGAAGACCGGTTGATGCAACCCCAGCCACTGACAACTAAGGATTTTCTGATGGCTTCTTGTGGAAAACGGAAGAGGGATGAATATCCTTCCGCTTCATTTGTGCCACAACAGGATGGATGTGCAGACCAGGTTGCGGGTGGTGTTGATGATGATGAACCTCCTCTTAATGAAGATGACGATGACGACGATGATGACATAGATGATGACTTTGATGAGAAGCAGCACCTTGTCCTTGCACAATTTGACAAGATAACAAGGACAAAGAATCGCTGGAAGTGCGCTTTGAAGGGTGGAATCATGCATTTGAACGGCAGAGATGTTCTATTCAACAAGGCTTCGGGAGAGTTTGATTTTTGAATTTCATTTCATGGTAATTAAAGAGGATATTTTAGGTGCCTGCCGTATCTACTGTCTTTAACACAAGGAAGGGAAGGTGACAAAAGAATACTGGAATTGTGGCGAGTTTGGCACTATGAACATGTCTCGTGTTTTCCTGTTGATTGAGGCTTGCTTGGCCCACTTGGTTTGTTGACCATAACTCATGTCACTGTCTTCAAGCTGGTGGGACGATCTTAGCTCATAAAGTGGTAGGTTTTTGTTGACCTAGCCCGTAATGTGGTAGTTTTTTGCTATATACTCGGGTCGAGGTAGAAGTAGTCACGGTGAGATGAGTCAGCGATCTCAAAGATGAAGACAAAGAGACACGCTCGTCCAGCCGGAGGACTCCTACGCCGAAGGACCAGCCGACCAAGACGTCACAAACACGTTGTTGCTGACCGCATCGGCCTGTAGATGGTCCATGCTCACCTCCAGTCATTGTCCTCTAGCTGGTCCAGTGACCCAGGTTGGCCCTTTGTGGATCCGTCCCTGGTTTGTCTGAACAAGGACCGACTGAACTGAAGTCCTCCGAAATTTGGGGCCGCCATTTGGGGGTCATGTTTGGTCACACGGGTTGCTTGTCCCTGGTTCTAGGCCTAATTCATCCTGATGTCTGCTATTCTGAAAACTCTTTGTCGTTTACTAGACATACCATGAACACTACCATCACATAGTTCCCTTCTGATATCTGTTCCTACCAATCAATCATCGAAGATATATATATATATATATATATATATATATATATATATATATATATATATATATATAGAAAGAGGGCCGTAATGACGACACATGAAGGGGCAGTACTATACCCACACACACGTTTAGTTATACTAAGACTTGATGTATGGTGGTTGATGGTCTCTAGCTTAGCTAGTCTAATGGGAACCGGGAATATTCCAATTTGCAAGGAAGTAGGGTAGGTAGCTAGGTCATTAATCATAATCATGATCGTATTTGCAGACTGTTTCTCTGCAGGAAGCACCTTGTCCCACCATTTCGAATAAAGACCCAAGTTCATCACCGGCTACCATGCGCATGGATCAGAGCAATTGTTCCAGAGACAGGCACTGCAATCAGTGCGTGCATACATGATACGCCAGTAGTCATCAAGAGTCATGGCCTTGTTTAAACCAGCAAGAACAATGGTCGCATGTAAGGCTGCTCCGCCTAGCGGGGTGGGCAATTCTGTTGTCGCGGCAGACATATTGAGCACGCGCTAAGCCACTCGATCATACTTCAGGCCACCGGTCAATTGAAGTTCTTTTCTTAGGGATCATCATGGTCAAATCCGGTCATTTTGATCAAGATGCCTTTTCCATACAGCTCCGCCAATAAAGTAGGTTCAAATGTGTGTCTATGTGTACATGTTAGCATGAATTTGTCAAGTGTTTAATGTCCTGAAAGTAAATTTTTGTTTGAGCATAAGAAGATTATTTGTATTATTCAGTAAACCAAACACTAGGCCAACTTGTAGAGCAGTTATATTCAACAACAGGTTAATAAAGAATAAAACAAATCGACAATAGCATATTTTGAGTGCTTCAAATCAGTTAGAGACGTAAGTTGCATTGAGGACAACCAAAGGGTTATAATGTACAGACATTGAACTTTTGGAGCTGAACGTTGCTGAGAAAAGCAATGTTGTGAAAGTCTCTCGCGACGCGGCAAAACTATATGAAGGTTTGTGGAAGTGCAAACATCAGGGTGACAATTTCTAAAAGAAATTCTTTGAAAAAACTTGAGCTTTATTCATTTGCAATAATCATTACATCGTTTATGAGGATCGGTACAATTTCATTATGTGGCTCCTCAAACACACTAAAAAATACACGGAAAATATGATGAAAAGATAAAAAATGATAAACGTAAAATAAAATAAACAGAAAGAGAAAAAAAAGAGAAAAAGAGAAAAAAGAAACAGAAAAGAGTAGAAACAGCAGAGCTACCATGGGCCGGCGAAACTGGGGCTTCGGGAGGCTGGGCTTCAGCGAACCCACATACTACTGCGGTTCGGTCCTCCCTCAAATCAGTGGTTCCTTTAGTCCCACCTCGCCTGATGAAGACAAGGTGTCGGAGAGCTTCGGCTATATAAGAGGCCGCCCCCTCGATCTGCAGCCCGTCTCGCCCTCGCTACCTAGCACACAAACCCTAACCCTAGGCCTCCCGCGCAATCCCTAAACTTAGCACGTCCACCGTCATGGCCAGCGGCAACGCGTCCACCGTCTACCTCTCCGTCGTCGAGGAAGTCCTCGCCAAAGTTCGTAAGGAGTTCATCACCTCCGGCGTTGGCGACGCCGTCCTCAACGAGCTCCAGTCTCTCTGGGAGACGAAGTTGCTGCACTGTGGCGCAATCTCAGGGAACACCGACCGCAACAGGGCTTCCCCCGCCGGAGCGTCCGCTGGAGGCGCGACTCCACCGGTTCACGATCTCAACGTGCCCTACGAGGCCACGTCCGAGGAGTACGCCACCCCAACCGCCGACATGCTCTTCCCACCGACGCCGCTGCAGACACCGATCCAGACACCGCTTGAAGCTGGGATCGATACGGGGCCGTTGGACTATGCCCCATCGCCGATCAGTGCCATGAGAAACGGGATGGGGATGATGAACGGGGCTGATCCAGAGACTGGCCGCCCAAGCCCTTTCATGCAACCTCCGTCGCCCTGGATGAATCAGAGACCACTGGGGCTTGATGTCAACCTTGCTTTTGCTTATGATGAGGAGATCCGGATGATGATGCAACCCCAGCCACTGACGACCAAGGATTTTCTCATGATGTCTTGTGGAAAACGGAAGAGGGATGAATATACTTCAGCCGGTTCATTTGTGCCACAACAGGATGGATGTGCAGACCAGGTTGCGGTTCATTATGATGCAACCCCAGACTACAATACCCCTGGGGAATCTTCGGAATATCAAACTCCCACACCTGCTGTTGCAACACCAAAGCCAAGAAACGATACAGCGGGTGGTGAAGATGATGATGAACCTCCTCTTAATGAAGATGACGACGACGATGACGACATAGATGATGACTTTGATGAGACGCAGCACCTTGTCCTCGCACAATTTGACAAGATAACAAGGACAAAGAATCGCTGGAAGTGCACTTTGAAGGATGGAATCATGCATTTGAACGGCAGAGATGTTCTATTCAACAAGGCTTCAGGAGAGTTTGATATTTGAATTTTATTTCATGGTGATTAAAGATGATGTTTTAGGTGCCTGCTGTATCTACTGTCTTTAACACAAGGAAGGGAAGGTGACAAAAGAGTACTGGAGTTGTGGCGAGTTTGGCACTATGATCGTGTCTCGTGTTTTCCTGTTGATTGAGGCTTGGTTAACCACTTGGTCTGCTTACCATAACTCATGTGTCACTGTAAAAATGGTACAGTTGGTACGATTGTGGACATTTACTTGAGATGGTCACTTAAAGCTGCTGGGACGATCTTCTGGTGGGACGATCTTAGCTCATAAAAATCATCAAGAGAAAAGTAGTGGCTGCAGAGTTGTACGGAGAAAAGGGAAAGAGAGAAGAGACTGCCTATTCTTAAGTCGACTGATTTTTATTTGGGGTTAAGTCGAATTTCTGTCATATGATGTGCTTCCACGTGTCTTGTTTTGATTTTTGATGTTGTCATATGAATCTGAAAGCTGAATGACCAATGATAGACAGAAAGATGACTGAAAACTTTACAAGAACTGAACACTGAAAAACCTGAAGATAGATAGAGAAGAGGACTGAATAAACGAGACTCAAAGGTGGTCGAGAAACATTTACTAAAGACTGAACAAATATGACTTGGAAGGAAATAAATGGAGAAGGAAAGAGTCAAGAGAGACACCCAGGAATAGACTACCAGAATGAGATCAATAGTGTGCAACTATTGCCCAAAACTGAACTGACAACTATCACTGAAACAACTGACATGACTAAAGAAACTGAGGAGGACTGAAGAAAGATAACTGAAATAATCCTGAAAAACTGAAGAAGTACACTGAAAACTGAAAAAAAAAAGACAAGTTCAGTTGGTGAAAATATAAATGACAAAGGAACAAAATGAAAAAATAATGAAAATTACTGAAACGTAAAACTGAACAAACTCATCAAGGATGAGACCTGAAACCTGAAAAAGCATGACTGAACCTGAAGAATAAAGAATGAGGACTAATAGAAATGAGAAACAGAGCAACAAATGATGACTGAAACTAACCCAGAAGATAAATGACGACAAAAGTAGGAATTCTTAAGACTGAAAAACAATAAAATGAAAAAAGTAAAAGAAAAGGAGACACAAAAGAGAAAATCATGATCGCTTCTTCGTCACTCGATGCGGTGCTCTCCTCATAGCTCTCTCTTTTCGACAGACCGTCATCAGGATCGTAGTTGGGCTCGTAACAACTGCTAAATGACATGTGCCCCATAGGATCCACAACCCTTCTGCTGAAAAAAGAAGGCATCATTGCAGTGCATTATTGTATTTTCGCATATGTGGTTAGAACTGAAAGGAAAAAGAATGGTCTGGAATATAACTACCTTAACCCTAATCCTGACAAAGTTATCTTTATGCTGTCCGTTTATGGTTCTTGGTGGGCACTTTTTCTAATCAATACACACTTGAACACAAAAGTTGCACCATATTTTGTTTCAGAATTTTCTCATTCTTAACGTACTTGGGCATGCATAGTGAAAAATGATTGTGTTAAAACACTCAAACGGCATGAACAAAATTAGTCGGTACCGACTGTACCCAACTACCCATCCCAAAACTTTCAGTACAGATGATAGGTTCATGGGAATAGACAGTGACAACTAACTAAATGAAAAATCAGCCAAAGGACTGAATATTGGCTGATAAATATTTACATTGTCTCCATTCAGGGATTCATTTGATGTTTGCATATACATTGGCTAAAATGTTTTTTCTCAAACTAAGCAGAGCTTTGAATTCTCAGAACTTAACTCGTGTGAGAACTGAACTCTGCATGCATTCTTCAGTTAACAAAGCAGAGCACCATGGGAATTCAGACAAAATGATCTGACTCTGACACCTATCTTGTGATACTTGGCATCTAACTCAAATGACAGTACCAAAAAAAAGAGTGGGAATCCAAAATGAGTGGGAATGACACCGTTTACTAATAAAAAATGCAGAACTAGAAAATTAATCTTATGTGTTGTCAGATGAATCTCAACGCAGCAGGAAAATCACGCCATTTACTAAAATCTACTCCCTCCGTTCGTAAATATAAGTCTTTGTAGAGATTTCACTAGATGGACTATATACGGAGCAAAATGAATGAATCTACACTTAAAATGCATTTATATACATCCGTATGTGGTTTCTAGTGGAATCTCTACAAAGAATTATATGTAGGAATGGAGGAAGTAGATAGTTAGTTTAGAATGTGGTGCGGTACTTTTGAGTGTGTTGACTGCCAATAGGCAGCAATGCTTTCTGCTTCGCTGCTTAGCTTCCTAGCATTTCTTATTTTCAACTATATGCATACAAGTTATTATCCCTCATACCCCTGGAAGTGTTGAATCATAAGAGGAAAATAGTTAGCGAAGGGAATGGCTGGTGTGAGATGCTACAGATATCACGTGTTGCTTGTTTAGGTCATATAGCAAAAAGGCCCGTGCATTGCAACGGGAGAAAAAAATAAAACCACACATGCTCTTAATTTACAAAAAATTGTCTATAATCTGAGAATTTGTAGCTACGCCCAAACAAAGATGGTCTTAACCTATAAAAATGCAGTTTAAGATTCTATAGGTGTTTTATTTCAACACGGCTTGCATGTAGATTTAATCCGTACAAAGAAATGGGTAAGTAATCATGCATTTATTCATGTCATGTTCGGAATGGGGTGTTATTACGGGCGAGTAAAGAAAAATGACAAAAACAGACGATGACACATTAGCACACTATGGAGACATATGTGTGCATCAATGGCAATTTTCAGTTTAAGAATCACCAACTTAGGGTAACTCTTGAGCACTTTTTTTTCACATCCATATTTCTTAAATACATAAAGTGTTGTTAAAAAGATACATGATTTTTTAATCATAAAAAGAGATTTTTTTTGTCTGAAAAAGAACATTTTTGTATGGTCACCTGTGGACGCAGGTACTTGCGCCCCTATTTCATCACTATTTCTTGCCATACATGTCATAGGTATTGGTCCCTTTCATCACTATTTATATCTTATCAAACTTGTCTTTTTTTCATGTTTGTCACCTTTTTACTTTTTTTTCATGCATGTCCTCTCTTTTTCTTCTTATATAGGAGAATAGCACAACATCTCATGTTTATCGGATCTCCTCTGCATTTTCTATTTTATTTCTTTTGTAGCGGACATCTCATCTTTATTGGGTAGTTCTTTTATTTCTTGTCATGCATGTCCTTATTTATTGGGTGTCTCTAGCAAATTTATCTTCAATTTTATGTCCAATCCCAATTTTGCTGAGGTGTTCATCCCCAATCTGAATCAGTACTGGTATGAAAAAAAGACGGATAATGCATTGTTGATTAACATTGCATCCTAGATAGTATTTTTTTTAAATTGTTAACAGGTAAAATAACATTATATTCATATTCTACATGTTTTTCTAATCAAATTCCATATACAATATGTTAAATTTGGAGTTACGGTTTAGAAGATATGAGTATTTTATAAAACATTTGATATGTACTGCGGGTTTAATGTCAGAAACATTAGGGGTTTTCTATAAAATAGCAAAATGGACTAAGAATACCTATTTCTTTATTAGTAGGTATAGATATAGATTACTATGACATGCTAGAGATGGTGTGGGTCATGAATGCAAGGTGTGAGAAGGGGCTTTCATGTTTCGGGATATTCCTGGTCAATGTTATGTAGTTGATATTCTTGACCTCTAAGATTTTTTGCTTTTATTAAAAATTTGATGATGTGTTCTTCATCATCAATGGAGTATCTATCTATAGTTAATCAATGATTTCGGCGGTTGGGAAATGTAACCTACTTAGTTTTGGTAGTTATTTCTAGGCGAGATTTCATACGGAACCTCCTAGTTCCCAAAAGTCACTTGTCCAAGAAAATTTAACATTGCACAAGGTAAAAGTCATTTGTCAAGGCAACTTGATGTCTCACTTCTGCCACTAATACAACAAAATTACTTAAAAAAGACCAGAAAACCTCATCTCCGCCAACATGTCTGGCTGCTCCGCCTAGCGTGTTGTTGCCTGGTGCACGCTATTCTCTCCTGGCTTGCCATTCTGCTGAACTCTCACCGGACCTTGCATCCATACCTTTTTTTCTCGAATACGCACAAGCATGCGTATCATTCATTATAGAAAGAACTTGCATCCATACCTGAGAGGAAACAACTGAGATGAAAAAAAGTGAAAACTACTGAGATGAAACAACACAAGATGCATATACTTTGTCACGCGGGCTTCAGGCTATTGATCAAAATAGTCTTTGCTTTTAGTTTCTAAGGATCTTCGCGCTAGGTCAACTGCACCTAAACTAACGTAGATGACATCGAGCATGTGTCAAAGAAGCGAAGCAGGAAGGGCGGCTAGTACTTGTTTTCTAGCAGCATCCTTTCCCACATATGCTATTTTTCTCAACTTTATACAATTCAGTGCATGATGTGTTTGTTGTTGGTTACGATTTCGACGTGATATTGTTGGAATGTAGCCAGCTCCTAGTTGTGCTTGGGTTTTGATTAGCACTTTGAAAATGCTGAAGATTGCACAGTGACTTTGCATTGGGGGATTAAATGGCAGGCAAAAGAATCTTATGTCTGTTATACTTTCATGTGTCATTTGGGGGATTTGGAAAGTGAGGAACCTTGCGCGTTTTCAACACATTTGGCCGGATGATCCGATTAATGTGATTTTTCAGATATGCTAATAGATTGTATTTTGAAGTTTATAGCAGGAAAAGAAGGAGGGGAAGAATGACACCAAGGACTGGTTGCCGTGGTGTGCAAGACTTCTGGCACAAGTAGGTCTTGATGTCTTCAGCGCTAGCAGAAGCTAGAAGTCCTGGATCCCGAGGCTGATTGTGTGAGATTCCCTCACATGTGCATTCTCAACCGTGTCCATCAGGATAGTATTGTTCTTGGAGAAGCCTTGCCGATGCCTCATAACTCTGGGTAGTTGAGCAGTCCTTCGCAGTGTGTGTTGATTGCCAGTTTGCCACTAGGTAGCAAACCGCTTATCTCTGCTTCGCTCCTCAATTATACTTCATACCCTTTTTATAAAAAATAATACGATTTTCAGTCATTATGATGTACGCTCATATTAAATACTACTTCCTCCGTTTTGTATTAGTTGTCGCTGATTTAGTACAATCAGCGACAACTAATATCGAACGCAGGGAGTAGCTACAAAACAGCGATCGACAAACAACAGCAACAACAACAACAACAACAACAACCATCGGCACCAACCATGTTTTGACATTACAAAGAGAACTAAAAAGATTCTCCAGTAGCAACACCTCCCAGAAACACCACCGCCATGACTGCACAACCATACCCTCTGCCTCAAGTCGTCGGTTGTAGATCGCATCTCGTCATCGGAGGCTACCAGAGCAGAGATCTCCCCACGACTGCCTTCATCTACTAGTGTAGGGACATAGCCCGACCACTTGTATCTCATAGTAGCAAGGGAAAGGGATGGAGGAGTGGTAGAAGGTGGCGGTTGTGGGGAAGAGAGAAGATGGCCGCTATGGGAAGGGAGGAGAGGTGGCCACTGTTAGGTCGTGAGCCTCGAAAGCAAGAGCACAGAGTGAAAGACTCATTTTTTTCGTTCTTATAATAAGGTTAGCAATTGTTTAGATAGTTACGCTCGACCAAAAGGTAGAATCATCACTTGGCTGGGCTTTGGCCCCCCATTGGCGGTTGGTGATTTTAATGACTATCTTTTTTATTAATCAGTACAAGTTTTACCCCAAAAAAGACAAAATAAATGTAACCAATAAACTTTTGGTGGTTATTTCTAGGAAAGACTTCATAAATAACCCTTTAGTTCACAAAAGTCATTTGGGGAAGAAAATTTGGCATGGCACAACCCTAAAAATCATTTTTTAGCCTCGCAAAAAAAAACTATGTCAAAGAAAACGAGCAGTCAGGCTGCTCCACCTAGCGTGCCGGTGGCTGGTGCACGATGTTCCCTTGTGAGGTTCTAATCTGCAGGGCTCTCGCCCGAAGAAGCTTTGCCAATGCCTCCCATTCCCGAAATCTAGATAGTTAGTTTATAATGCAGTGTGTTCCTTTGAGTGTGTTGATTGCCAGTTGGTAGCAAATGCTTGTCACTGCTTCGCTGCTTAGCTTCCTGATAACATTTTTCATTTTCAACTATATGCATACAAGTTCTTAGCCATCATATCCCTACAAGTGATGAGTCATAAGAGGAAAATAGTTAGCGAAGGGAATGGAGCACATATAGGCATGCACTGATCATGGCTTGTGTGAGATGTTACAGATACCACATGTTGCTTGTTTAGATTGTATTAATATTACATGCCAGAGCGGGTGTGAGTTATGAATGCAAGGTGGAAAAAAAGGCTTTCATGTTCCGGGATATTCATTGTCAATGGTATGTAGTACATATTCTTGACCTCTAAGATTTTTGCGCTTCTATTAAAAACTTGATAATGAAGTGGAGCCTTGGCGCAGCGATAAAGACGTTGCCTTATGACCATGAGGTCATGCGGGTTCGAGTCCAGAAAACAGCCTCTTGTAGAAATATAGGGAAAGACTGCATACAATAGACCCAAAGTGGCCGGACCCGGGCTCCGCGCAAGCGGGAGCTACATGCGCCGGCCTGCCCTTTATTAAAAACTTGATTGTATGTTCTTTGTCGTCAATGAAGTATCAACGTATAGTTAATCAATGATTTCAGCGGTCAGAAAATGTAATCTGCTTAGTTTTGGCCGTTATTTCTAGGCGAGATTTCATATGGAAGAGTGAAGTGCATCCTAGGTCCTCGACCTATTTTGATGGTGTCACGTAGGTCCTCAGACTATGAAAAGTGTCATCTAGGTCCTCGAATTTTTTTGAAGTGTAATCGGTGTGTACATATGTGACACCTCTGAAATAGTTCAAGGACCTACGTGACATCTTTGAAATAGTTTGAGGACCTGGATGATGATTTTCATAGTTCGATGACATACGTGACACCTCTGAAATACTCCCTCCATTCCTAAATATAGGGTGTATAGTTTTTGGCACGAAAATTAAAGAACGCACATGGATGGAAAATTTCACAAGTTGTGGGCAAGATTTCACCTAACTAATTGACATGAGAAAATAGAGGAGCTTGCTTGATATAAGGAAATGTAATCAAATCCTTAAAAAAATTATCCAAACGAGTGGTGCAATGCAATACACCTTATATTTTGGTTTTTTTCTCAAAAAACTATACACCTTATATCAAGGAATGGAGGAAGTAGTTCAAGGACCTACGATGCACTTCACTCCATATGGAACACCCTAGCTCCCAAAAGTCACTTGTCTAAGAAATTTGGCATGACACAAATTAAAAGTCATTTGTCAAGAAAACTTGATATCTTAGTTCTGCCACCAATATACAACACAATTATGTAAGGAAGACCAAAGAACCTCATACCACAAACGTGTTAGGCTGCTCCGCCTGGGTGAAGAAGTTATTTTCGAAGTTCTAGCTTAGTATCCACAGGATGCACGTCACGGTAAGCTTTTACTCAGAGAAGCCTTGCTGATGTCTCACATTTCTAAAACTCTAGATTGTTAGTTCAGAATGTTGTGTGGTCCTTTTGAGTGTCTTGGCTGCCACTAGGTAGCAAATGCTACTTTCTTTTAGTTTCTCAACTCCCTAATAGATTTCCAATTTTTCACTATATGCATACAAGTTCCTACCACTCATATCCCAACAAGTGTTGAATCATGAGAGGAAAATAGTTAGCGAAGGGAGGGGCGTACATATAGGCATACACTCATAGCTGACGTGAGATGTTATTTATAGTTAGCTGATGAGAGATGTTATTTATAGTGGAATTAGTAATAATAATGGAGCCACGTGTTACTATGGTTAGGTCATTTGACATGCTAGAGCGGGTGCGAGTTATGAATGCAATGTGGGGAAAGGGGGCTTTCATTTTCCAGGATATTCATGGTCAATGGTATGTCAAAGGAGGATTACCCTCGACCTCTGCATCAATTGATGCACACAAACTTATTTTAAAAGAAAGTCTCCACAAAATGCGTAATCTGAAGCAAGTTCGCAGGAAAAACCAAAAATAAAAAGTAAGTTGCCACAACCAGCCAAAGTAGAATAAGATGACTAGATACCTATCCTATTGTTGGACCGTCATCCAAACTGGTTGTAGATATCCCGTAATACCATCTTCCAACGGTTGCAACCATAAACTATATGCTCCCCGTCTTCCGTATGGCTGAGTGACGACTACGTATGGATCCAGGCAGTCGCCCAAAAGATAACCTGCTAAAAATTAGTGACATTTTGTCTTTTAAAATTGACATGATTCCGACTATTTCAATAGTAATGCACACACTCTGTCTCGAATAAGTGCCGCTGTCTTAGACTCTATCCGGTTTAGCCATGACCCAAATAAAGTGGCAACGCTATTAGGAGACTTCATCGTCAACGGAGTATCAATCTATAGTTAATCACTTGTCTAAGAAAATGCAAAGGTCAGGAAATTTAACCTAATTAGTTTTGGTAGTTATTTGCAGGCGATATTTTGAAAAGTCACTTTTCTAAGAAAAATTGGCATGGCACAAATTAAAAGTCATTGTCAAGAAAATTTGATGGTTCCTTTCTACCACCAATACGACTCAATCTCCATACGACACAACCATGTAAAAAAGTAAAAGTTATCGCCACCAACGTGTGAGGCTGCTCCACCTGAGGTGTTGGTGGGTGGCACTGGCGCATGCTTTTCCCACGTGGCTATCCATTATGCTAAACTCTCACCTGATATTGCATCCGTACCTATACTCAACTACTAAGATGAATTTCTCAAATATTTGTTTTACTAAGATGCCATCACAACATTTTCATTTTTGAGGGTCTTTGCGCGCTAGGTCAGCTACACCTAGACTCATGCAGATGAGCTTGGGCGTGTGTCAAACAAGTAAAGCAGAGAGAGGCCGGCTAGTACTTGTTTTCTGGCAGCTTCCTTTCCCACATTTTATGCTATTTTTCTCATCTTAAACATTTCAGTGCATGATGTGTGTTTGTTGTTGGTTTAAATTCCCTTCAATTTGGACGTGGTCAGGTTGGTGCTAGGAATGAACAGTTGGCTAAGCTGAATGACATTTGTAGCCAGGTGGTTTTGACAGAAGATTCAGATAAGTTGGTTTCGAAACTAACAGTTTCGGGATCCGTCTCTGTAAAATCTTACTACAATGCCTTGCAACACCACGGTGTTGTTCCATAGAAGTTCATGCGGAAGATTAAAATACCTTTAAGAACCAAAACATTCATTTGGCTAGTGCTTAGTAGGAGTATACTAACTAGAGATGTTCTAGTCCATAGAGGTGGAAAGTGTATCAAATAATGCTTGTTTTGTAGTGGGGATGAATCTATGTCTCACATTGTTTCACCTGTCCCATGGTTAGACATGTATGGCTTGTGCTTGATCAGAGTATACTAACTAGGGATGTTCAGATCCATAGAGGTGGAAAGTGTATCAAACAATGCTCGTTTTGCAGTGGAGATGAATATATCTCTCCGAATACCCAATTCTGAGCCCCAGCTCATCTGCATCCGATGAATAGTGAATTAAAAAATAATACTAGAAAAATAAAAAAATGTGAAGAAAGACGACCGCGTGCGTGAGGTGCATGCCAATTTCAGAGTATTTGGATATCTGAGTAGCTCTCAGCAAAAAAAAAAAACCGGTTCCAAACAGTGCACAAACAGGAAACTTTTTCATAGACCTCAAAATTGTCCTTTTTGTTGATCCAAATTATCTGAAATTTTGCACGGACATTATGCACTCAGCTATCTTTCTCCACACAAAAAATGGGATATTTTGAATTTTTCTAGTATTTTTACCGATATTTTGTTCACTCCCGGGCACATCTAAGCCCAGGAGCCAAAACACCTCGTCTCTATCTCTCACCTTTTTTCACCTGTCCCCATGGCTAGACATGTATGAAATGTTGCCAGCTGTGCTTTTAGTATTGATTACCACTTTGCAAACGCTGAAGATGGCATAGATACTTGGCTTGGGGGATTAAATGGTAGACAAAAGGATCTTATGTCTATTACAACCGTGATTTGGGGGAATCGGAAAGTGAGGAACCCTGTGTGTTTCAGAGCATTTGGCTGCGCGGGTCGGTTGACATGTTTTTTTCAGATATGCAAATGAATTGGCTCTTGGAGTTTATTGCAGGCGAAGGATGACATAAAGGACTGGCGGCGGTGGCCTGTAAGACTTCTAGCACAAGTAGGTTGTGAATGTTTAGCGCTAGCAGAAGTTGGAAGACCTGTATCCGGAGGCTGACAGTGTGAGATGATCTGATATGTGCATTGTCAACCCAGCAAAACTGCTATATGCTGCTGGAGAAGCTTAGAGGAATAGTTTCCCCCTGTTTTCTCCAAAGCTAGTATTGTCTTTGGTTTTCCACATGTTAGGTGTTCTTTCTGTAATGCACTTTATAAACTCGTAGTGTCTTTCTCTTTTGATGCTCGAATGCTGGTGTGTCACGGTGGTGGACGATGTAGAATTGATGGTTTTCTTAATGAAAATCAGGGGAAACCCTTTTACCTAAAAAAACAAAGAACTCTACTTGTTTTCTCACACATGGTGCAGAACTTTTGGAAATTAGACATGTGTTGTGAAATCAATATGTACACTACACACTTGTATGTTCTATCTATTGTGCGAGAGAGCACATCATCTGCTGCTAGATTTGTTTGGTGACAGATGGAGATGTGTCAGCTTTGTTGTCAGAAAGAGGATCGGTCTTCACGGTTGGTCTCACCAAGGAATGCCATGACCTAAGCATCGAACCCAAACATGGCTCAAAACCTTGAGAGATTGATACTCCCTGTGTAAACTAATATAAGATGTTTTAGATTAGTGATCTAAAATGTCTTATACTCCCTCCGTTCCAAATTACTCGTCGCAGAAATAGATGTATCTAGAACTAAAATACATCTATATCTGCGACAAGTAATTCGGAACGGAGGGAGTATTAGTTTACAGAGGGAGTAGATTATTGGGTGGCAAATGGAGCAACAGTCTATTTGCAAGTCTGCACAAACAGAATGCTCTGAAAAAACTGAAAAGATCACTTACTGAATGTTTTGCTGACAATCGAAGCCCACATGAATTTCAGACGGCAGCATTGGAGTTTTCTGCTTATTGGGCATCTATGCATTGAAACTTTAGGATATGCTGATTCTAGGAAACAATGGATCATAGTAAAAGAAGGCACCTTAGCAATATTTTGAGAGCCACTACTAAGGTGCCTTCTTTTGAGTTGAAGAGTAGCTAAAGACACTAGAGTTGAAGACTTTGCTGAAGAAACTGAAGCTGAAGAGAGTTGTTTTATACATCTTGCAACATTTAAGATATGAGAATGAGAGAATAATAAGCTGAACCATTGACTTACAGAACCGAGCACTACATGGTCACCAGCTCATGGTGCAACATGGAAGACAACAGGGATTAATAATCAAATGGCAACCGACTAGCTAAGCAACAGGGATTAAGCAAAGGTATCTTGCCATGTGAAACCAGCTAGCTAAGCAGAGGAGATGCAACTACGAGACATAACTTTGCGTAACTGTTGAAGCAAATGAACCTGAAATGAGCTTTCAACTCTAGCTAGTACCAACCAGGCAAGCAGCAATTTCAGAAACTTGTACAGCTAGAAATAGAATAAGCGAAGAGGAAAGAATTGCCAAACTTTGAACTCTGAAGTGCGTACAATGCAAAGAATTCCTGAACTTCGATCACCAATCCAACAAGTATTCCTGAACAATGGCGATTCGCCTTCCATCCATAGACATGCCAAGCAGAGGAAATGCAACAAGGAGACAGAATGAACTTGAAACGTTCTCATTTCAAGCGTAACCTGACATTCTTGCAGCGAAGCGGCTAGTGCCAAACAAGCAAGCAGAAATTTCAGAAACTTGTAGTACATATATAAATAAATTAGCGAAGAGAAAGAATTCCTGAACTTTGAACTCCCGAAATACATATACCGCAAAGTAAACCTTGGACCCAATACAACAAGTATACTAATATCATCTCTGTATGAAACTATGAATGTACCATATATCCTCCAGCAATTCTGATACAGCACCCATTGCCACAAACAATGGCGACTCCCTTCCATCCGTAAACCCAATACCTGAATTCTGAACAATGGGTGAACAACACCAACACAAATCTGAATCCTGAACCCGAAATGTTAAAGCAGCATCCATCCACTGAGTGATGAAGCTGCGCTTATTTCCCGATTTCCTGAGTATACATGGTGATGAGATGCAATCAATTGTTGAGGAACTCGGCGATGACCTTGTCCTGGGCGACGGCCTCTTCGCAGCAGGGCTCGAGGAGGTGGAAGGTGTGCCCCTTCCCCGGCGCCTGCCAAATGTCGGCCTCCCCGCTCCACCCGCTCGCCCTGAGCCGGTCGTAGTAGGCGCGGCCGCGGTCGCGGAGCACGTCGCCCTCGCCGATGCACACCAGCACACGCCGGCACGCCAGGGCGTCCAGCCCCGGCGCACCGTCCACGAACGGGTTGATGAGCGGGTCGTCCTCCCCGGTGGTGGTCGGGCACATGACGCGCCACAGGCTGGCCAGGCTCTCCCGCGCCGCCGGGTCCAGGTCGTCGGAGGCCACCTTATCGGTGCCGAGGAAGTAGGGGTGGATCATGAGGAGGCCGTGGATCGCGGCGCCGTGGGGCAGCCCCTCCGCGCCCACCCGCATCGCCACGTGGTGCGCGATGTTGGCGCCGGCGCTCTCGCCGCCGAGGTAGAGGCGGGCGAAGTCGGCGTGGTCGGCGAGCCAGGGCTCAAAGCCAGCGGCGGCGGGGGCGGCGTGGGAGACGACCCAGGCGAGCGCGTCCCAGGAGTCGGCGTAGGCGGCGGGGACGGGGTGCTCGGGCGCGAGGCGGTACTCGACGGAGACGACGAGGACGCCGGCGAGCGCGGCGAGGTTGTTGAAGTAGGCGTGGAAGGTGGGGTTGAAGGCGGAGCCGAGGCAGAAGCCGCCGCCGTGGTAGTAGACGAGGACGGGGAGCTTGGCGTTGTCGGGCTTGGCGGGGTCGATGTGGGGGAGGTAGAGGCGCGCGGAGACCTCGGGGGAGATGACGCGGTCGCGGGAGGCGACCCCGGTGGCGGCGTCGGCGTGGGCGGAGGCGGCGACGAACTCGGAGCCGAAGTAGCGCTCGACGCGGTTCTTGTAGATGCGGATGCAGGGCATGGACTCGTAGACGATCTCGTCGTCGGCCGCGGGCGCCGGGGCCGGGATGGGGACGGCGGCGGCCATCGCGCGCGCGGGCGAGATCTGGGCGACGGGGCGACGGTACGGTGGTGGTTGGGACTCCGGGCCGAGGTTGAGGGGACGTGTAGACTTTGCTCTGCTCTGGTCAAGTAGAAATGGCTCAAGCTAGGTTGGTGTTGTGTTGATTGGCTTCTTGCTGCAACTCAACTACACTACTTAAAATGAAGAAGAATTGATTAATTCCATTGGTTAATCCTGATTAGTCGTAGTTGTAGAACATGGAAGAGCTCTGACCGATTTTTCTTTATTTTTTGAGGGAAGGAGGGTTGTGGATCCTGATCTGCTTGCCCAAAATTCATAGGCTGCGTAGTAGCATAATTAAGTTGGTCCAATGGGTGAAAATGGTGTTTCTTTAGTCCAAAATGGCCGCAATTTGCCGCCTCCTTCTGTCAACATTTTTTCTGAAGCTATTTCGAAAAGAAAAGAAAAAATGGAAACCTCGAAGCCAACGCCTGGATCTGGAGAAAATTTGTTAGTTGTTTCGTGGGAATGCAGCAAATGCGGTAGTGGTGGGAGCTCGTCCGCTCGTGCAAGATTCTCTCACGCGGTATATGCTCGGCCTCAGAACTCACCAAAATATGCAGAGTCAAACAAGAACACGCCGCCCCTGTTGTATCAACTCCGCAGCCAGCCCCATATGGCCTGCCACTGAAACCCGTGCACGGCGCTACAGATTTTCTGCTTCTCTAGCTATAGGTACGGTTGACCGACCCAGTTTACTGGCTCCAAAAGATCACATGCTACTCCGGCTGTTCACAAACATTAGATGTTTTACATATTTCAATATAAATTACATTCAGATTGAAATGAATGAACAGATACACTAAAATACGTGTACATACTCCCTCCGGTTCTTTTTACTCTGCATATAAAAATTGTCTGAAGTCAAACTTCTCAAAGTTTGACCCTTCCCGAGCCGCTTCCGAGATTGGATCACCGCCCTTCTTTCCTCGGCATCTTCACGTGTATTGCTTAATGGTACTGCCGGCGACCCTATCAGACATGGTCGGGGCCTTCGTCAAGGGGACCCACTCTCCCCGTTGCTTTTTGTCCTTGCTATAGACCCGCCGCACCACATCCTGGCCACGGCGACTTCCCAAGGCCATCTTAAACCGCTCAGAGGTCGACCTATTCGTGCGTCGCTTTATGCTGATGATGCCGCCATATTTGTTTCTCCAATAAAAAATGACATCCAATTTTTGGCTTCAACTCTTGCCTCTTTTGGTGATGTTACTGGATTGGTCACCAATTGTACCAAAAGTCTTGTTGCACCCATTCGCTGCGGTAACATTCATCTTGATGATGTCCTTCAGGCTTTCCTCGCTATTCGCTCCACCTTTCCAATGAGATATCTGGGGTTGCCTCTTTCAGTTACAAGGTTGAAGAGGATACACTTTCAATTCCTAGAAGATAAAGTTGCTGGGAAGCTACCGCCTTGGATCGCCAAGCATGTGGCTGCTCCGGGCCGCATCGTTTTGGTCAAGGCCATGCTTACTGCCATTGCTATTTATCATATTACGCCCCTGGAATTGCCGGTGGAAGTGAGGAAGAAGATTGACAGTTTGCGACGCGCCTACCTTTGGGCGGGTTGTGACAAGGTGACCGGTGGAAAATGCAAGGTCAACTGGGAACTTGTCTGCAAGCCCAAGATCTTCGGTGGTTTGGGCATCCTCAACCTGGAGAAGTTTGCTACTGCCCTTCGATTGCGATGGCTCTGGTATGAATGGGCTAACCCACCCAAGACTTGGGTTGGGATGGGAACGCCGTGCAATGACAATGATAGGGACATTTTTGCGGCGGCCACCACGGTTCACATTGGAGATGGAAGAAAGGCAAAGTTCTGGGAATCATCCTGGCTCCAAGGCATGAGACCCAAAGATATTGCTCCTAGGATCTTTGACCTCTCGAGGAAGAAATCTTGCTCGGTCCAAATTGCTCTCCTCAACAATTTTTGGGTTAGTCAGATTGATACCCATCATGGAATCACCCTGGAGCACCTACAGGAGTTCAGCACACTTAGGGAGAAACTATCCTCTGTTATTCTCAAATAGTGTGCAAGATACTATCCACTGGAAGTTCACCACTCAAGGAGAATATTCGGCGTCTACTGCCTATATGGCACAGTTTGCAGGACACACAACTAGCATCATGCCTGCTGCTGTTTGGAAGGTTTGGGCCCCTCCGAAGTGCAAGTTTTTTGCTTGGTTGATAATTCAAAACAGAGTATGGACGGCTGATCGATTGCTCCGTCGTGGCTGGCCAAACTGCAACCTTTGCCCGCTTCTCTTCCAGTGCAAGTTCTCCCAACGTGTTTGGGTACAGGTTGCTGCGTGGATTGGCCTACATGGTGATGTGGTGAGGAGCTGGAGATTTGAGGTTTCGGTTCAAGAATGGTGGATTAAAAATGTGATTGAGAGTGGAAACCAGAGAAAGGCAATCACCTCCTTGTTCATGTTAATGTCTTGGGAGATTTGGAAAGAGCGCAATGTGAGGGTATTCCGCAACACCGCCGCTACTATGATGATGGTCGTCGCGAAGATCAAAGAGGAGGCCCATCTTTGGGCTTTGGCAGGTGCCACCCATTTGAGTATTGTGATGCCGCGAGAGTAGTTCTTTGTTCCCCGCTTTGCGGCTATTTGTCTAAAATCTTCTTCCTTAATCAATGAAAATGGCAAATCTTTTGTCTTGTTTCAAAAAAAATATATAAAAACATATTAACATCTACTCCCTCCGTCCGGAAATACTTGTCACCAAAATGATCCTACTTACTTGCAGCGATCTCGCTAGCTAGAAGATTTCTCCCGGTGCCAACCATTCTCACAATATGAAATCGATCTTACCCTAGCAATAAGCCGTTACCCTGAGTTTACGTGCCAAAGATGTAAGCAGTGGTGGTGCCAGGATCGAGGGAGTATGAACACGCAAACTTATTTGAGCGCTCCCTCTCTATTTGATGAATGAACACGACAAGTCTTTTGCCTTGAAATATAAATGGAGGGATATATCGATCGATGGGTGGTTACCAAGGACGTGATAGGGAAGTGGAGTTGGGTGAGAAAATGATGGATCCAACATAGACAAATTTACTAGTAGTACCAGATCGCAGCTTCTGATGTGTACCTCTTCTCCATGAAGAGTTCATGGTACATTGTTGGTCAAATTTTATTTACATGACGTGAAACTAATGAAGGAAAAGGATGAAGCCTAAGCTTTTCTAGCTACCTGGTTGAGGTGTGCTTTGAGCTCAACGTTACCCTGGCCTACCAACCAGTTGGTGCACGCAAGAAAAGCAAAGATGCTACACTTGGCCATGTGGTTGGACCTCATGCCAACTAGTACTCCCTCTGTTCACTTTTATAAGTCCTTGAAGACATTTCAGACAGTGTAAAATAGTTCATTTTCTTATGTCTGAAACGACTTATAAAAGTGAACGGAGGGAGCACCAAACATCCTCGTATGACCGTATCCTCGTGCGTAAGACACAACTGCTCCATTGCAAGCTTTCGATTCACGATAACTTAATATGTACCCCTCTTATAAAAAAATTACCCACTCATTGTCTAAAAAAAGGACATGTACACATTTAATTTTAACATTTAACTTTGACAACGAGTTAGATTATTACTGTACCAACATTGTAAAAAAAAACTATTACTGCACAGATTATCATGCGACATGACATATTTATTCTCATAAAAGTTTCTTTTTTTGGAAAGTCTCACGTTATAATTCACCAACTTGGTGTCGGATGATATATTATTCTTAACTTTCAACACCTAGAGGTTTTTTGGAATAGCCAGCCACTTTTGTGGTAGTTTTTTGAAAATTAAAAAAAGTGAGTTTTCTATAGACATAGCCCGTAATGTGGTAGTTTTTTTTTTTTTGCTATATACTCAGCCATCCGGTGCATATAAAAATAGACGTGTCTCAAGATTTGTTTTCTGATGCATCAACTACATGCCGTCTCCGCAACACAAATCACTAATCACCAGGGATTACAATACAACTTGATTAACATAGTCGCCATCAACCTTATTGTCCAGGGTATCTACACAACATGCCTATCTTCACTGCACTAGATGTTGAGCTTTGGAGGAGCGCTCACGGTTTGACGTGCAACCGAGGAAGGAACAAGAGGTGCAACGGTGACTGGGCGACATAGTTACGGGGCCACAAAATGAAGCCCCCAAATTCTTGGCCCGAGACTAACTAGTGACGACATTGTTGTTCCTTCGTGGGACCAAGTCGGCGAGCCCAGGCAGTTTCCCACTGTCGACGGTTGCTGGCCTCCACCCTTCATCATCAACTGTCGTAGTTAGAAGCAAGAAAGTGGATAAACGAGCCGAACCTTCCTCTCTTTCCTTGTGTCACTTGCATGTATCACTCATTCCGGTGCCTTCCATTCCAACAATACCCTGGAAAAAGGTTTTGGTCTAGCATGCACACAGCCAAACGCGCAAGCCAACACGATGCACTACTCATGAAGGGTTGTCATCTACGTAAGAGATAGAAAGATAGGATATCTGGGTTATAATTTATAAACGCATACATGCCACCTGTGTGATTCCAAGGGCACATGCACCTGCCAGCATAATTGAATTATTTGTACTGCATGTTTGGTTACTGAAGTTATGCTTTCGGAATGTAAATTATGTGAACTCTGTCTCCTGTCAAGACATAGAAAGTCCCATATTTTATGCATTAACTTGGTTTCATGAGGACGCATGCTACACTTTGATTTGTACCAAAGTACCAACAATATTAATTGCTCTTTTCATGAGGCACACATGCACTTGTCTGCATATATACATACAGATACATATACCCCTCTCTCTCTCATTCTCAATTTCCTCACATTTAAAGTCATTACTATGTCAAAGTCACTGTACTCCTACCCGCAAAAAAAGTCACTGTACTCCATATATTAGCGATGAGGTACATGAACGAACTATTCTCGGTATCATCTTGATAGAGGAGCATAGCCATATATGCTTGATTAAGGATAAGGTGACCATGGAGCTTTGAGAACAAAAGGCATGGGAAGAAAATTTCTAGCAATATGGGGCTTTGTGGTGGGTTAATTAACTGTACGTGAAGGGTTCTTTCTTGCTTCATCTCTTCTTCTTCCCATCTCTTTCATCACACTCAATACTGCAGATGGGTAATGCCTCTGCTACAAAAGTGAAGGATTGAAGCATCCCTTCATGAGTGGGATCTATAGGTCTAGCTAGCTAGACACCAGAGTTGCATCCATGCATCCTACAAATGACCTTGTATCTACTGAAGGAATAAAGAACCATTGCTCCAGGACACATTATTAGCAATTCCATGTTCAATTCTGCCATGATGGAAATCACAACGCCCAAATAAGATTTTGACAACCAATAACGTGGATCAATGACCGGAATCGACCATGACTCGCAAGTTTGCCAAATTCAAGGATAAAAAGGTTGGGGCATGGTTTAGATTATCCCCTAGAATCTCAAGGTTTAAAACCAACCTTGCTCTTTTAATTTGAGAGTTTTTACCCCCATGAGCTGTTTTGAGCAATGACGGGACAATCGAAATGGTGCTCATTGTCCCTTTCTTTTCTTGTCACTTGCTTCATTTGTTCGCTCTGTTTGGCCGTACAGTAGACACACAAAGCACATATGTGCTATGAAAACTTCTCACGAAATGGAACAAAGAAAATGTAATATACGGTGGTATATCAGAGATAATTAGATAAAATAGCACACCAATTCCTTCCAAATTACAGCTCTAGAAATGCCATTATGGTCAGTTGAGGGCCATTTCACATAAATACTTCTCAACTCTTTTGGATAAAGAATGGAAGATTCAACCAGCGGGAGTCCAAGTTAGACTTCCTATATTTTTATTGTGCTTTATGCTCTTTACCTACTTTTGAGAATGAAACAACTTTGTACAATTGTCTGTGTTGATTGTCTTGGCTGAATGCATACTGCTGGTCTATTAATTGGGTTAATTGTCTTGTTTGATTGCATTGTGCCATCGATTTTTTTGTTTCCTTTAAAAGTCCGTCCCACTAACTTCAAATCCCGGATCCACCACTCCAGCCTCTAGGGACCTGCAGGCCAAGATGATGTGATGACCAAGATGGCCATGAATGGCGTCCCCACACCTGCAATGTTGAAGGATCCATCAACAGATAACGCGACCCAGCCATGATCAGGGGCTGGGAGACCATGGCGTTGGCTGAGACATCAGCTTCAGCCCTCTTACGTCTCCATTTCAGAAAGATGGTGCATGATGCTCTTGCATGGCCTCGCTCACGTCGCCTCCAGGGGACGGCTCGGGCGAACCCTAGCCGCTGCCGCCCCCGACCCTCCCTCCCTGCTTCCCCGCCGCCGCCGAAGGAGGTCGGTGAGCGAGGCTCACCCGGCGGATGGCGGACTCTCGTACTCTCTCCGCGAGGGGATCTCTGGCCAAGACGTGACGGCGACCTTGGGCGCCCGGCATGGAGGCGGATTTGCCATGATTGGGTGGCATAATTGATGAATTACTAGAAGGGTAGTGTGTGCTTTGCTGCGTCGTTTATGTTTTTGGGGTTGAACATGTTTTATTTTTACGTGGTAATTATTCCTAAGTTGTGAACATTATTTACGTGCTAGTTGGTTTGGCGTGTGGCTGAAACAATAAAGTGTGTTCTTTTTATCAGAGATGCTACACCTATCGACAAACTTTATGGAATCATGTTTATAGATGGATGTGTTAATTTATGGTTGGAGATTAGGGGAAGCGTGGCCCAACGGTGAAATCATGGAAGTGATTGGTGGGAGAGTGTTTGGTATGACCAATCCATAGCGAATTGTCCATGCGTGTATCTTTTTTTAAATTTATTATGGTGTTTGGGTGGGTCTTTTTGACCATGTGATTGAAGGGCGTCTTTTAATTAATACAAATACATGAGAAAGTTACCTACGCCGTTGGCCACGTGTGTCGTAGGTGGGACCTCCTTCTGTTAAGGAAGTCCCACACCAATCCAAGCACTAACCAAGGGACCATTCACAGAGAGATCCCACCATGAAGCCCAAGTCAACGACCCAATCAATCATGTATCTAATCCAAATTGAAGACCTAAGTTGAATAAGAGGGCTTTAAAACGAGAGAGCTTAATGAAGTTAGAGATTTCATTGCAAGAACCAAGGATTGACCGAGTTAAAATCAAGACATTACAATTGTACACCTCAATGGAAAGGGAGTGCTCTAAAATTAGGGAGCATAGTGTATTAAAAATTGAGAATGAGTATTAAAATTTTTGAGAATTAGAGATCTCCTTGTGAAATTGTTGACCTGGTCAAAATTGTGTGACCCAGTTTCAAATTGGAGACCTCAATTGATTAGAGACCTTAAAAACTAGGGAGCTTAGTGTTATATAGGATTTGTCCTACATATTTGGTTACTAAAGTCATGCTTTTCTAGTTTTAATTCATAGTAAATTAACTTTGTGAGAGTGATCACTCAATATGGTATCCAAACAATTGTGACATTTCTCTCTCCCTCTCATGGATGTCAGAGGTTGTAAACTTAGTTTCGGTTCGGGCTGAGAAAGACATATAACGGGCCTGGCTGATATGGCCGGATTTCGTCCCAAATTCAAAACTATGTTCTCAATGGGGTACCAAGACACCGATCTCCCTTGAGAAGCTACTGGCCAGGCACACCTGCACATGAAAGATGCATCTCTCCACCGGCATTCGTGGCATGATCGTGTCTGACGCGCCCGTGGGCCTACTATTGTTCATGCCTTCGCCGATCACTCCACCACCGTCATCTTGTGCTCTATGCCACAACGGGCATCACCCCTGGCCCGGACAGAGCCAGTCCAATGAGAAGGACCCTATGGTGAAGGTGATGACACGCCATGGCACGTGCAACCTCGAATCCATGGCATGTTATTTACGGGTGGCGGGTGCACACACTAGCTCCGTTCATGGTCTATTCTTCAACAATAGGAACACAAACCGTTATATGCACTGGTGTGTACACAATTAGAACAAGTGACCCATGATGCTTTTACCCAATATGAGTGGCGGCATAGTATCTGGATTGGTGCCATACTCATCTCGCCTTAGGCATTTTCTTGGTCTTATTTGACTTCATATGTTTGCCAGATTTTAAACAACGTGTGTATGCCTGCATTTGGCTTGGTGCATCGTAGTCATGTAAAGACCGGATGTGTGCTTATTATGGTTGTATTGCTTGCTGTGACATTTTGAATCAATAAGGCCCACTTTATCAAAAAGAAAAATTGCTTATCTCTAGTGATCAGCTCATGGAGTTCAGCTACAAACATTGGCACCATCTTTAGTTTAGGAATCGGTTTTGAAAGCAACATGAGGGTTGTGAATCGGTGAGCCTATTCTAGTCCCATCTTCGCAGGCACTAGCTTTATAGTCATAAACTCAAGGCTCCAGGGACCTGCAGGCCAAGAAGATGTAATGACCAAGATTGTCACTAATGACGCCTCCTGCACCTACAATGTTGAATGATCCATCGAAAGATAACGCAATCCAACCATGATCAGGGGATGTGAGACCATGGTGTTGGCTGAGATGTCAGCTTCAGCTTTCTTATGTGTCCGATCCACAAAGGTGGAGAATGGTGCTCCTGCATGTTTATGATGAACTAGCCATCTGGTGCATGTAAAAATAGATGGGGCTCAAGATTTGTTTTCTATTGCATCAACTATATGCCGGCTGCTATATTTATACATACCAAAGGTTGGGTTGTGCATCCACAACATGGATCGCTAATCACCAGGGATTACAACGTCATATAAATTGATTTACACATCCGCTAGTAACCTTATCTGCAGAAGATATCTACGCAACATGCCTATTTTCAGTGCAATCGCTGTTGAGCTTTGGAGGAGCGCTCACGATTTGACGTGGAGTCGACGAAGGACCAAGAGGTGGAGGAGTACCTGAGTGAATCATTGATTAGTCCATGAAGCGAAGCCCACGAAGTGTTGGCCTAGGATTATCCATCGACAACATTGCTGCTCCTTTGTGGAACCACCCAGGCAGCTTCCCAGGTCGCTTGTTGTTGGCTCCGGCCATATCTTCATCATGAGCTGTAATTAAAAGGAAAACAAGGGATAAACGAGGCCATGCTTCCTCTCTTTCTTTGGTTCTCTCAGATCTATCACTCCTTCCGGTGCCTTCCATTCCAAAAATATTGTGGAAAGTTTTTGGTCAATCATGCAGATAGCCAACCAGCAAGCCAGGACTATGCACTACTGAAACGCTTACCGCCTTCTAAAGATAGAAACATATGATATCTGGGTTATACTTATAAAGGCAAACATGCCACCTGTTTGATTTGGAGAGCACATGTACCTGCCAACATAATTGAATTATTTGTACTACATGTTAGGTTACTAAAGTTACGCTTTCCTAGTCTTAATTCGTAGTATTAACTTTGTGGAAGTTATAACCCATTATGCTATCCACACAATTGTGACATTTCTCTATCTCCCTCTCATGGCTGTCAGAGGTTGTAAACTTGGTTTCGATTCCAAGAAAAAATGTTTTTTGTTTTGCAAAATCCAAGCAAAAATGTACGAAAAGAGGATGCACCCCAGTGGAGGTGAGAGACTGTTCCACATGGGGACAAAAACTTTTATCATTTCATTTCCATCTGTGGAGGATCCGCATTGAGTTACAGATATTGAGTTCAGTCTAAAAGCACATGGGGTCGTTCTATCTTAGAGCATCTCCAACAAGCGCGTTAAAAAACCTTTTACAGCGTCTGAATAGCCAGTTTTTGCGCGGCGCGGAGCGCTGTCTCTAGCGGCCACTGCAAAAAATTGCGCGCGCGTGAGCAGTCGGTGCTTGCCGTATGTTCATTTTGGAGACAATACGGTGATATTCAAACATCAAAACAAGACATAGCATAGTTTAAAATCACCCAAACAAGTTCGTGACATAAAATCAAAATCATGCCCACATCATCATCCAACCAAGTTCAAAATCATCGAACCAAGTTCATGACATAAAAGTTCCCACAAACAAATGGCACATAAACAATCATGCCTCATCTTCATCTTCGTCCTCCTCTTCCTCCGATTCTTTATCCTCATCTTCGTCCTCCTCTTCCTTCAATTCTTCCTCCTCCTCTTTATTATGTCCCGCCGCATCATCATGGGGAGCTCGAAAGGTGTTGGCAAGATCTCCACCGGCATCATGCGTAGGTATGTGAGGCACACCGAAAGACATGTGTCCACCCATGTCACCCAGAGGTGCTCCCATGCCTCCCATGAGAGACGCAAAACTCATGACTCCCATGGTAGCTCCGAAGCCACCCATGCCTCTCATGGTAGCTCCAAAGCCACCCATGCCGCCCCTGCCACCCATGCAACCATGACTCTTTTTTGGACCAAGACTTCTTCACGGGCAAGATTGACGTACTCCTTTTGCTTCTCATCGAGGGTAGATGTGTCCATCAAGAACACGTACTTCTCCCATTCCAACAATCTAGTTCATTCCTCCTTGGCCAATTTCTTCTCCTCCAATGCCACCTTCCTCTCCTCGGCCGCCAGCCTCCTCTCCCCGGCCGCCGCATCTTGGTTCCTTGCCATCTTCCTCACCTCATTTGCTTCCTTTATTGCGTACACAATAGCTTCCATAGCATTTTTTAGCTCGTCATCTCCTTTCCCCCTCTTCTTCTTCTTCTTCTTCTTCTTCTTCTTCTTCTTCTTCTTCTTCTTCTTCTTCTTCTTCTTCTTCTTCTTCTTCTTCTTCTTCTTTTCTTTTTCGTCTTTCTTGCATCCATTTGGTCTTTTTGGCTTGGAGTATGCAACCGAGTTTGGTGTAGGGCTTCTCTTGCCGTCATCACTTGATGCCTCCTCATTATCATCATCCAAATCAATAGTTCGCTTGCGTTTGTTGCTCTCCTCATCATTCACACCATCATGGGGCTTCCATTTCTCACCATCCTTCAATGCATCATAGCAATGAGGCAAGTAAATGGTCTCCCTTTCTTGATCTTCCCTTTCTTGGTCTTCTTCTCCTCTCCTTGAAATAAGTTTTATGCAATAGTGAGCTACAAACAAAAGAACAAGTTAGCACTTAAAACACCAAGAAGAAGCATGATGAACATGGAAGAATCATGAAAGAAATGACACTTACCCTATCTCTATCATTAGCGTCACTTGGGTTTAACGTGTCAACCACCTTAAGTGTGGCCGCCCACCTTTGACAATCTATGTTGATTGTCGACCACCGGGAGCGAAGAGATCTTTTCGAGTGGTCAATTCCACTTTTGTCGTGTAAATCAAAGTGCTCCTTCATCCGGATCCAATATGCATCTCTACTTTGATCCCCTCCAACGGTGGCATCCCGCAACACTTGCAACCATGTATTGCATAGCAAGATGTCTTCGTCCATGGTGTAGTTGCCCGCTCTTCCTTTCGGTGCATCGACGATACCCTCACCATCCTCATCCACCTCGAACTCATGATCATCGAAATGCACATCTTTGGTTTGAGACCAATGAGAATTGTTGGAGCCAACACCCATAGTTGACATATATGTCTCATCATTGAAACTACAAAGTATATACAACAAAGCAAATAAGCTATCCATATGTATGCATTCAAAAAACAACAACAACAAAAAGTGGGCGAAATTTTACCTTGTGGGCATTTCATCGAACACCTTGTGCGCATCGGCCCCCGGCGCAACAAGCGAGCTCGCCGGCGCTTCGGTCGCCGCCGCATCGGTCGCACGCCCTGCAAGCTTCTTCGGCCACCTAGATGAGCCGTCTACCGCCTTGTTCTTCTTCCTGGATACCTTGCCCGCCTTCGCCAGCGCTACATTGGGGAGCTTCGAGAGGGGGCACCTGGCTTCACGATGGGCACCAGCGTGACGCCACCCGCTACCGAGGTCGTCCGTAATGAAAAGGCCGCGCGCGAGACCGGTGCTTGGAGGAGCACCGGCGGAGGCGAAGCCAAAGCACCCCACTCTAGGGTTTTCGCCGGTGGCGACGGCGGCGAAGGGGTCGCGGGTGTAGGAAGGGGTGAGGGGGGTGTCGGCGCGGCCGTCGATCGGTCGAACTCGCCGGCGGCGACGTGGGCGGGGCGAAAGTGGCGCAACAGAGAGGGTGTGGTGCAGGCGCTCGAGTGTGCAGCGCGCGGAAGCGGGCGCACGAAATAAACGACGCGCGATGTCGTTTCGCCCCGCACACTGAACTACTTATGCCGCGCGCACATTTTTTGCGCCTCCGCTGGATCGCCCGGAGCGGCTGCGCGCGCGCAAAAATCTGTATTTTTCCAGCGTGGCGCTTATATTGCGCGGCTGTTGGAGATGCTCTTATGTGAGTGGAAGACTGATGACATCCTGTTCTACTTTGCCCTTGAGGTGCTTTGGGTTCATGTGTCAGGTGTTCCTCATGTCCTGTGTCATTTCTTCGGTCTATGGAGTGTTGGTTGAATCATTGGCTCCATTCAAGATGTGAACTTCTTTGCTTGCTTGTACTGTAGAGGGAATGTTTAATTCGACCCTTCTTCTGTTGCGTCAGGGTCAGCCGTTGCGCCCCCTCTTTGCTTACTTGTTGGTAATGGTTAAATCATTGAGGACTTCTTTGCTTGCCGGAGACTGGTCACCATGGGCACTTCAACTATGTTGCACCCCATGGCAACATCCGGTCCTCAATAAAGGTTTTAGTTTATATTTTGTAAAGCGGCCGACCGATAGATTGTCTTTCCGTCCCTCATGTGACGGTTCGGTCCCAGGCGATTTTTCGGCGGCTCTTTACGTGACCTAGGTTTCCGCTCGTGTTTGCGGCGGCCGATGGCGACTAGACTCCTAATCCCAGCGATCCCCTGCAAGTTCCTTGGCCCTGTCCTCGAGGAGCTCTGTTTCAAGGGTGTTGTGGAGGAGGATAGTAGGGATGGACAAGGTTGACAATCTGATGAAGAAGCTGAAGTTGACGGATGCTGAGAAGAAAGGAGTCAAGATCGGGTTGAATGGAGGAGGTAAAGGGGGAGTTGTGGTTCCACAGGCACTGGGACAAACTGCTCTCGGAGAAACCAACTTTTGACGAGGGTATAGCGGCAGCTTTGGGAAGAGTTTGGTGTCCGATGTGAGGTGTTGATTGTAAGGGGCTGGGTGACAACATCTTTCTTTTCACCTTCCATCAGCCAACAGGAAAGCGCAAGGCATTAGAGGATGGGCCATGGCTGTTCGATAATGATGCTTTAGTGATGGAGGAGTTTGATGCAAAAAGAGGATCAATGAATATGAGTTTGCCACTATTCCGATATGGGTCAGGATGTTTAATATCCCTCTGGGATCGATGAGTAGGGAGACTGGTGAAGCTATTGGGAGGGCGCTAGGTGAAGTGGTGGAAGTGGATGTAGGGGAGGACGGCATGGCAGTGGGGCTGTTTCTTAGAGTCAAGGTTAGGATTAAAGTGAATGAACCACTTATGAGAGTACTGATACGTCCATTTTGCATCATGCTTTTATATCAATATTTATTGCATTATGGGCTGTTATTACACATTATGTCACAATGCTTATGCTTATTCTCTCTTATTTTACAAGGTTTACATAAAGAGGGAGAATGTCGGCAGCTGGGATTCTGGGCTGGAAAAGGAGCAAATATTAGAGACCTATTCTGCACAACTCCAAAAGTCCTGAAACTTCACGGAAGATGTTTTCCAAATATATAAAAAATACTGAGATCAAGAACCTCACCAGGGGGGACACACCCTGCCCACGAGGGTGGGGGGCGTGCCCTACCCCCTGGGCGCGCCCCCTACCTCGTGGGCCCCCTGGTGGCCCTCCGGTGGCCATCTTCTGCTATATGGACGAAACTCCGCCATAAGCCATCTTCTCGGACGAAACTCCGCCGCCACGAGGCGGAACCTTGGCGGAACCAATCTAGGGCTCTGGCGGAGCTGTTCTGCTAGGGAAACTTCCCTCCCAGAGGGGGAAATCATCGCCATCGTCATCACCAACGCTCCTCTCATCGGGAGAGGGCAATCTCCATCAACATCTTCATCAGCACCATCTCATCTCAAAACCCTAGTTCATCTCTTGTATCCAATTCTTGTCTCCAAGTCCGGGATTGGTGCTAGTAGGTTGCTAGTAGTGTTAATTACTCCTTGTAGTTGATGCTAGTTGGTTTAATTGGTGGAAGATCATATGTTCAGATCCTATATGCATATTAATACCCCTCTGATTATGAACATGTTTATGCTTTGTGAGTAGTTACTTTTGTTCCTGAGGACATGGGAGAAGTCTTGCTATTAGTAGTCATGTGAATTTGGTATTCGTTCGATATTTTGATGAGATGTATGTTGTCTCTCCTCTAGTGGTGTTATGTGAACGTCGACTACATGACACTTCACCATTATTTGGGCCTAGAGGAAGGCATTGGGAAGTAATAAGTAGATGATGGGTTGCTAGAGTGACAGAAGCTTAAACCCTAGTTTATGCGTTGCTTCGTAAGGGGCTGATTTGGATCCATATGTTTCATGCTATGGTTAGGTTTACCTTAATACTTTTGTTGTAGTTGCGGATGCTTGCAATAGAGGTTAATCATAAGTGGGATGCTTGTCCAAGTAAGGGCAGCACCCAAGCACCGGTCCACCCACATACCAAATTATCAAAGTACCGAACGCGAATCATATGAACGTGATGAAAACTAGCTTGACGATATTCCCATGTGTCCTCGGGAGCGCTTTACATCATATAAGAGTTTGTCCAGGCTTGTCCTTTGCTACAAAAAGGATTGGGCCACCTTGCTGCACCTTATTTACTTTTGTTACTTGTTGCTCGTTACAAATTATCTTATCACAAAACTATCTGTTACCACTTATTTCAGTACTTGCAGAGAATACCTTGCTGGAAACCGCTTATCATTTCCTTCTGCTCCTCATTGGGTTCGACACTCTTACTTATCGAAAGGACTACGATAGATCCCCTATACTTGTGGGTCATAAAGACTCTTTTCTGGCGCTGTTGCCGGGGAGTGAAGCGCCTTTGGTAGGTGGAATTTGGTAAGGAAAAATTTATATAGTGTGCTGAAATTTACTGTCACTTGTTACCATGGAAGGTAATCCTCTGAGGGGCTTGTTCGGGGTATCTTCACCCCGACCAGTAGAGCAAAGAGTTGCTCCTCAACCTACTGAACCTACTGAAAATGAAAATGAAAATGCTTGCTTTGAAGTTCCTTCGGGTATGATAGAAAAACTGCTAGCTAATCCTTTTTAGGAGATGGAACAAAACATCCTGATGAACATCTGATATATGTGGATGAAGTTTGTGGATTATTTAAGCTTGCAGGTGTACCCGGAGATGTTGTTAAGAAGAAGGTCTTCCCTTTATCTTTGAGGGGAGATGCATCGACATGGTATAGGCTATGTGATGATATGAGGTCTTGGAATTACAAACGATTGAAATTGGAATTTCATCAGAAGTTTTATCCTATGCATCTTGTTCATCGTGATCGCAATTATATATATAATTTTTGGCCTCGCGAAGGAGAAAGCATCGCTCAAGCTTGGGGGAGGCTTAAATCAATGTTATATTCATGCCCCAATCATGAGCTCTCAAGAGAAATGATTATTCAAAAATTTTATGCTCGGCTTTCTGGTAACAATCGCACCATGCTTGATACTTCTTGTGCTGGCTCTTTTATGATGAAGACTATTGAATTCAAATGGGATTTATTGGAAAGAATTAAACGCAACTCTGAAGATTGGGACCTCGACAATGGTAAGGAGTCAGGTATGACACCTAGTTTTGATTGTGTTAAATCTTTTATGGATACCGATATTTTTCGTAAATTTAGCACTAAATATGGACTTGACTCTGAGATAGTAGCTTCTTTCTGTGAATCTTTTGCTGCTTATGTTGATCTCCCCAAGGAGAAGTGGTTTAAATATCATCCTCCCATAGAAGTAAAAGTAGCTGCACCTATTAAAGTTGAAGAAAAGACTATCACTTATAATGATCCTATTGTTCCTACTTCTTATGTTGAGAAACCACCTTTCCCTGTTAGGATAAAGGATCATGCTAAAGCTTCAACTGTGGTTCGTAAAAGCAATATTAAAACATATACACCTCCTGAGCAAGTTAAAGTTGAACCTAATATTGCTATTGTTAAAGATCTCTTGTCTGATAATATAGATGGGCATGTTATTTATTTCTGTAATGAAACTGCTAGAATTGCTAAACCCCGTGATAAAGATAAACCTAGACCTGTGGTAGGCATGCCTGTTATTTCTGTTAAAATAGGAGATCATTGTTATCATGGCTTATGTGATATGGGTGCTAGTGCTAGTGCAATACCTTATTCCTTATACAAAGAAGTTATGCATGATATTGCACCTGCTGAGATGGAAGATATTGATGTCACAATTAAACTTGCCAATAGAGATACTATTTCACCAATGGGAATTGTTAGAGATGTTGAAGTCTTGTGTGGGAAAACTAAATATCCTGCTGATTTTCTTGTTCTTGGTTCCCCACAAGATAGCTTTTGTCCCATTATATTTGGTAGACCCTTCTTAAATACTGTTAATGCTACCATAGATTGCAAAAGAGATGTTGTTACTATCGGTTTAGATGATATGACTCATGAATTTAATTTTTCTAAATTTAGTAGACAACACCGTGAAGAAGAATTACCTAGTAAGGATGAAATTATTGGTCTTGCTTCTATTGCCGTACCTCCTAGTGATCCTTTAGAACAATACTTGCTAGACCATGAAAATGATATGTTTATGAATGAAAGAAGGGAATTAGATGAAGTATTCTTTAAACAGGAACCTATTCTGAAAAACAATTTACCTGTTGAAATCCTAGGGGATCCTCCTCCACCCAAGGGTGATCCCGTGTTTGAGCTTAAACCGTTACCTGATACTCTTAAATATGCTTATCTTGATGAGAAAAAGATATATCCTGTTATTATTAGTGCTAACCTTTCAGAGCATGAAGAAGAGAGATTATTGAAAACTCTGAAGAAGCACCGTGCTGCTATTGGGTATACTCTTGATGATCTTAAGGGCATTAGTCCCACTCTATGTCAACATAAAATTAATTTGGAAGAAGATGCTAAACCAGTTCGTGATCATCAACGCCGGCTGAATCCTAAAATGAAAGAAGTGGTAAGAAAGGAGATACTAAAGCTCCTTGAGGCAGGTATAATTTATCCCGTTGCTGATAGTCAGTGGGTAAGCCCTGTCCATTGTGTCCCTAAGAAGGGAGGTATTACTGTTGTTCCTAATGATAAAGATGAATTGATTCCTCAAAGAATTATTACAGGTTATAGGATGGTAATTGATTTCCGCAAATTAAATAAGGCTACTAAAAAGGATCATTACCCCTTACCTTTTATCGATCAAATGCTAGAAAGATTGTCCAAACATACACATTTTTGCTTTCTAGATGGTTATTCTGGTTTCTCTCAAATACCTGTGTCAGCCAAAGATCAATCAAAGACTACTTTTACATGCCCTTTTGGTACTTTTGCTTATAGACGTATGCCTTTTGGTTTATGTAATGCACCTGCTACCTTTCAAAGATGCATGATGGCTATATTCTCTGACTTTTGTGAAAAGATTTGTGAGGTTTTCATGGACGACTTTTCCGTCTATGGATCTTCTTTTGATGATTGCTTGAGCAACCTTGATCGAGTTTTGCAGAGATGTGAAGAAACTAATCTTGTCTTGAATTGGGAAAAGTGCCACTTTATGGTTAATGAAGGTATTGTCTTGGGGCATAAAGTTTCTGAAAGAGGTATTGAAGTTGATAAAGCCAAGGTTGATGCTATTGAAAAGATGCCATGTCCCAAGGACATCAAAGGTATAAGAAGTTTCCTTGGTCATGCCGGTTTTTATAGGAGGTTCATTAAGGACTTCTCAAAAATTTCTCGGCCTCTGACTAATTTATTACAAAAAGATATACCATTTGTCTTTGATGATGATTGTGTAGAAGCATTTGAAATACTTAAGAAAGCATTGATCTCTGCACCTATTGTTCAGCCACCTGATTGGAATTTACCCTTTGAAATTATGTGTGATGCTAGTGATTATGCTGTAGGTGCTGTTCTAGGACAAAGAGTTGATAAGAAACTAAATGTTATTCAATATGCTAGTAAAACTCTAGACAATGCTCAAAGAAATTATGCTACTACTGAAAAAGAATTCTTAGCAGTTGTATTTGCTTGTGATAAGTTTAGACCTTATATTGTTGATTCTAAAGTAACTATTCACACTGATCATGCTGCTATTAAATATCTTATGGAAAAGAAAGATGCTAAACCTAGACTTATTAGATGGGTTCTCTTGCTACAAGAATTTGATTTGCATATTGTTGATAGAAAAGGAGCTGAGAACCCCGTTGCAGACAACTTGTCTAGGTTAGAAAATGTGCTTGATGACCCACTACCTATTGATGATAGCTTTCCTGATGAGCAATTAAATGTCATAAATGCTTCTCATACTGCTCCATGGTATGCTGATTATGCTAATTACATTGTTGCTAAGTTTATACCACCTAGTTTCACATACCAGCAAAAGAAAAAGTTCTTCTATGATTTGAGGCATTACTTTTGGGATGACCCACATCTTTATAAAGAAGGAGTAGATGGTGTTATTAGACGTTGTGTACCTGAGCATGAACAGGAACAGATCCTACGCAAGTGTCACTCCGAAGCTTATGGAGGACACCATGCTGGAGATAGAACTGCACATAAGGTACTGCAATCTGGTTTTTATTGGCCTACTCTCTTCAAGGATGCCCGTAAGTTTGTCTTATCTTGTGATGAATGTCAAAGAATTGGTAATATTAGTAGACGTCAAGAAATGCCTATGAATTATTCACTTGTTATTGAACCATTTGATGTTTGGGGCTTTGACTATATGGGACCTTTTCCTTCCTCTAATGGTTATACACATATTTTAGTTGCTGTTGATTACGTTACTAAGTGGGTAGAAGCTATTCCAACTAGTAGTGCTGATCATAACACTTCTATTAAAATGCTTAAAGAAGTTATTTTTCCAAGATTTGGAGTCCCTAGATATTTAATGACTGATGGTGGTTCACATTTTATTCATGGTGCTTTCCGTAAAATGCTTGCTAAATATGATGTTAATCATAGAATTGCATCTCCTTATCACCCTCAGTCTAGTGGTCAAGTAGAATTGAGTAATAGAGAACTCAAATTAATTTTGCAAAAGACTGTTAATAGGTCTAGAAAGAATTGGTCCAAGAAACTTGATGATGCATTATGGGCCTATAGAACTGCATATAAAAATCCTATGGGTATGTCTCCGTATAAAATGGTCTATGGAAAAGCATGTCACTTACCTCTCGAACTAGAACACAAGGCTTATTGGGCTATTAAAGAACTTAATTATGATTTAAAACTTGCCGGTGAGAAGAGGTTATTTGATATTAGCTCACTTGATGAATGGAGAACCCAAGCCTACGAAAATGCCAAGTTGTTTAAAGAAAAAGTTAAAAGATGGCATGACAAAAGGATACAAAAGCGTGAGTTTAATGTAGGTGATTATGTATTGCTATACAACTCTCATTTCAGATTTTTTGCAGGAAAACTTCTCTCTAAATGGGAAGGTCCTTACGTTGTCGAGGAGGTTTACCGTTCCGGTGCCATAAAAATCAACAACTTCGAAGGCACAAATCCGAAGGTGGTGAACGGTCAAAGAATCAAACATTATATCTCAGGTAATCCCATAAATGTTGAAACCAATGTTATTGAAACCGTAACCCCGGAGGAATACATAAGGGACACTTTCCAGAACGTTTCAGACTCCGAAAAGGAATAGGTATGTGGTACGGTAAGTAAACCGACTCCAAAACAGTTTTTAAGGCAATATTTCTCCGTTTTGGAATATTTAGAAAAATAGAAAAATAAGCAGCAGTCCGGGAAGGACACGAGGGCTCCACGAGGGTGGAGGTGCGCCCTACCTTACTGGGCGCGCCCCCTACCTCATGGGCACCTCATGTGCTCTCCGGACTCTGTTTTCGTACACGACACGTATTTTGGTCGGTAAAAATTCATTATATAATCTCTCGGGTGTATTGACTCCCGTATCACGCAAAAATCTCCTGTCTTTGTTTCGAGTTGTTTTCTGTCATGGTTGTCAAGGCGAGGCACTATGTCGTCTCCCTCCTCCTCCAACCATGAGGGCAATGATGCTTGGCTAATGAAGATAGAGCTGAAGAGAGAAGAACCTATGGAGATCAATAAGGATGAAGGGATCAAGAAGGCCATGGAGGACCAAGTTCCGGCAACAGAAGACACCCTTAAACTGGATCACAATCTTCTTACCCCAATAGAAATCGAAGCTTTCAAGATGATTGAGTTAGCTCGTATACAAAATAAGTATATCACACGTGAAAATATTTTGTTGAAGGAGCATATCATCGCACTCAAGGGCATTATCCGCAAGTTAGAAGACCTCCTACGCTCGATGTGCGACTATCCATCATCAACAACTCCACCTTCTTCACCAACAAAGGAGACATAATCACTGGGTATGGGCACTCCACTTGGCAACTGCCAAGCTTGGGGGAGTGCCCCGGTATCGTATCACCATCACTTTTATCTTTACCGTTTTTCTTAGTTCGATCCTTTTGGTAATATCTTGATCTAGTAGAATAAAAGTTCTTAGTATGATCTAGTGTGAGTTTTGCTTTATTATCCTTCTATGTAATCGAGTCCGTGAGCTATATAATAAAGATTAGTGTTGAGTCAAGGGCTTGATTATTTTGCCATGATCCTAAGGGAATAAAAGAAAAGAGAAAGAAATAAAAAGAAACAAAGAGATCATGTGAGTCTTATGGAGAGTAATGAGCTCACATAGAAAAGTATGATGAATAAAAGTTGTTGAGGGTTGACAAACACAGTTTTGGTCATCGTTGCAATTAATAGGAAGTAATAAAGAAAGAGAGGTCTTCACATATAAATATACTATCTTGGACATCTTTTATGATTGTGAGCACTCATTAAAATATGACATGCTAAAGAGTTGACATTGGACAAGGAAGACAACGTAATGGGTTATGTTTTCTTACATCTGAGATAAATTATATTGTCTTGGATCTTCCAACATGATGAGCTTGCCTTTCCCCCTCATGCTAGCCAAATTCATTGCACCAAGTAGAGATACTACTTGTGCTTCCAAATACCCTCAAACCAGTCTTGCCATAAGAGTCCACCATATCTACCTATGGATTGAGTAAGATCCATCAAGTAAGTTGTCATCGGTGCAAGCAATAAAAATTGCTCTCTAAATATGTATGATTGATTGGTGTGGAGGAAATAAGCTTTATACGATCGTGTGATATGGAAGTAATAAAAGTGACAGACTGCATAATAAAGGTCCATATCACAAGTGGCAATATAAAGTGACGTTCTTTCGCATTAAGATTTTGTGCATCCAACCATAAAAGCGCATGACAACCTCTGCTTCCCTCTGCGAAGGGCCTATCTTTTACTTTTATCTCCTACATTGCATAAGAGTCATGGTGATCTTCACCCTTCCTTGTTACATTTTATCCTTTGGCAAGCACAGTATGTTGGAAAGATCCTATTATATATGGCTAATTGGATGTGAGTTTTCATGAACTATTACTGTTGACATTACCCTTGAGGTAAAACGTTGGGAGGCAAAACTATAAGCCCCTATCTTTCTCTGTGTCCGATTAAAACTCCATACCCATAAGTTTTGCGTGAGTGTCAGTAATTGTGAAAGGTTATATGATAGTTGAGTATGTGGACTTGCTGAAAAGCTCTTATACATTGACTCTTTCCTATGTTATGATAAATTGCAATTGCTTCAATGACTGAGATTGTAGTTTGTTAGTTTTCAATGAAGTTTACGATTCATACTTGATATTGTGATTGAATTATTACTCTAGCATTAGATACTATATGACAAAGAATTATATGAGTTGCTGTTCTAAGAATGATCATGATGCCCTCATGTCCGTATTTTTTTATCGACACCTCTATCCCTAAACATGTGGACATATTTTTCGATTTCGGCTTAGCGAGGTCTAAGCTTGGGGTAGTTGATACGTCCATTTTGCATCATGCTTTTATATCAATATTTATTGCATTATGGGCTGTTATTACACATTATGTCACAATAATTATGCCTATTCTCTCTTATTTTACAAGGTTTACATAAAGAGGGAGAATGCCGGCAGCTGGGATTCTGGGCTGGAAAAGGAGCAAATATTAGAGACCTATTCTGCACAACTCCAAAAGTCCTGAAACTTCACGGAAGATGTTTTCCAAATATATAAAAAATAATGAGATCAAGAACCTCACCAGGGGGCCACACCCTGCCCACGAGGGTGGGGGGCGCGCCCTACCCCCTGGGCGCGCCCCCAACCTCGTGGGCCCCCTGGTGGCCCTCCGGTGGCCATCTTCTGCTATATGGAGTCTTTCAATGGGAAAAAATCATAAGCCATCTTCTCGGACGAAACTCCGCCGCCACGAGGCGGAACCTTGGCGGAACCAATCTAGGGCTCTAGCGGAGATGTTCTGCCGGGGAAACTTCCCTCCCGGAGGGGGAAATCATCGCCATCGTCATCACCAACGCTCCTCTCATCGGGAGAGGGCAATCTCCATCAACATCTTCATCAGCACCATCTCATCTCAAAACCCTAGTTCATCTCTTGTATCCAATTCTTGTCTCCAAGTCCGGGATTGGTGCTAGTAGGTTGCTAGTAGTGTTAATTACTCCTTGTAGTTGATGCTAGTTGGTTTAATTGGTGGAAGATCATATGTTCAGATCCTATATGCATATTAATACCCCTCTGATTATGAACATGTTTATGCTTTGTGAGTAGTTACTTTTGTTCCTGAGGACATGGGAGAAGTCTTGCTATTAGTAGTCATGTGAATTTGGTATTCGTTCGATATTTTGATGAGATGTATGTTGTCTCTCCTCTAGTGGTGTTATGTGAGCGTCGACTACATGACACTTCACCATTATTTGGGCCTAGAGGAAGGCATTGGGAAGTAATAAGTAGATGATGGGTTGCTAGAGTGACAGAAGCTTAAACCCTAGTTTATGCGTTGCTTCGTAAGGGGCTGATTTGGATCCATATGTTTCATGCTATGGTTAGGTTTACCTTAATACTTTTGTTGTAGTTGCGGATGCTTGCAATAGAGGTTAATCATAAGTGGGATGCTTGTCCAAGTAAGGGCAGCACCCAAGCACCGGTCCACCCACATACCAAATTATCAAAGTACCGAACGTGAATCATATGAGCGTGATGAAAACTAGCTTGACGATATTCCCATGTGTCCTCGGGAGCGCTTTACATCATATAAGAGTTTGTCCAGGCTTGTCCTTTGCTACAAAAAGGATTGGGTCACCTTGCTGCACCTTATTTACTTTTGTTACTTGTTTCTTGTTACAAATTATCTTATCACAAAACTATCTGTTACCACTTATTTCAGTACTTGCAGAGAATACCTTGCTGGAAACCGCTTATCATTTCCTTCTGCTCCTCGTTGGGTTCGACACTTTTACTTATCGAAAGGACTACGATAGATCCCCTATACTTGTGGGTCATCAAGACTCTTTTCTGGCGCCGTTGTCGGGGAGTGAAGCGCCTTTGGTAGGTGGAATTTGGTAAGGAAAAATTTATATAGTGTGCTGAAATTTACTATCACTTGTTACCATGGAAGGTAATCCTCTGAGGGGCTTGTTCGGGGTATGTTCACCCCGACCAGTAGAGAAAAGAGTTGCTCCTCAACCTACTAAACCTACTGAAAATGAAAATGAAAATGCTTGCTTTGAAGTTCCTTTGGGTATGATAGAAAAACTGCTAGCTAATCCTTTTCTAGGAGATGGAACAAAACATCCTGATGAACATCTGATATATGTGGATGAAGTTTGTGGATTATTTAAACTTGCAGGTGTACCCGGAGATGTTGTTAAGAAGAAGGTCTTCCCTTTATGTGTCAGGTGTTCCTATGTCCTGTGTCATTTCTTCGGTCTATGGACTGTTGGTTGAATCATTGGCTCCATTCAAGATGTGAACTTCTTTGCTTGCTTGTACTGTAGAGGGAATGTTTAATTCGACCCTTCTTCTGTTGCGTCAGGGTCAGCCGTTGCGCCCCCTCTTTGCTTACTTGTTGGTAATGGTTAAATCATTGAGGACTTCTTTGCTTGCCGGAGACTGGTCACCATGGGCACTTCAACTATGTTGCACCCCATGGCAACATCCGGTCCTCAATAAAGGTTTTAGTTTATATTTTGTAAAGCGGCCGACCGATAGATTGTCTTTCCGTCCCTCGTGTGACGGTTTGGTCCCAGGCGATTTTTCGGTGGCTCTTTACGTGACCTAGGTTTCCGCTCGTGTTTGCGGCGGCCGCTGGCGACTAGACTCCTAATCCCAGCGATCCCCTGCAAGTTCCTTGGCCCTGTCCTCGAGGAGCTCTGTTTCAAGGGTGTTGTGGAGGAGGATAGTAGGGATGGACAAGGTTGACAATCTGATGAAGAAGCTGAAGTTGAAGGATTCTGAGAAGAAAGGAGTCAAGATCGGGTTGAATGGAGGAGGTAAAGGGGGAGTTGTGGTTCCACAGGCACTGGGACAAACTGCTCTCGGAGAAACCAGCTTTTGACGAGGGTATAGCGACAGCTTTGGGAAGAGTTTGGTGTCCGATGTGAGGTGTTGATTGTAAGGGGCTGGGTGACAACATCTTTCTTTTCACCTTCCATCAGCCAACAGGAAAGCGCAAGGCATTAGAGGATGGGCCATGGCTGTTCGATAATGATGCTTTAGTGATGGAGGAGTTTGATGCAAAAAGAGGATCAATGAATATGAGTTTGCCACTATTCCGATATGGGTCAGGATGTTTAATATCCCTCTGGGATCGATGAGTAGGGAGACTGGTGAAGCTATTGGGAGGGTGCTAGGTGAAGTGGTGGAAGTGGATGTAGGGGAGGACGGCATGGCAGTGGGGCTGTTCCTTAGAGTCAAGGTTAGGATTAAAGTGAATGAACCACTTATGAGAGTACTGATACGTCCATTTTGCATCATGCTTTTATATCAATATTTATTGCATTATGGGCTGTTATTACACATTATGTCACAATGCTTATGCTTATTCTCTCTTATTTTACAAGGTTTACATAAAGAGGGAGAATGTCGGCAGCTGGGATTCTGGGCTGGAAAAGGAGCAAATATTAGAGACCTATTCTGCACAACTCCAAAAGTCCTGAAACTTCACGGAAGATGTTTTCCAAATATATAAAAAATACTGAGATCAAGAACCTCACCAGGGGGGCCACACCCTGCCCACGAGGGTGGGGGGCGCGCCCTACCCCCTGGGCGCGCCCCCTACCTCGTGGGCCCCCTGGTGGCCCTCCGGTGGCCATCTTCTGCTATATGGACGAAACTCCGCCATAAGCCATCTTCTCGGACGAAACTCCGCCGCCACGAGGCGGAACCTTGGCGGAACCAATCTAGGGCTCTGGCGGAGCTGTTCTGCTAGGAAAACTTCCCTCCCGGAGGGGGAAATCATCGCCATCGTCATCACCAACGCTACTCTCATCGGGAGAGGGAAATCTCCATCAACATCTTCATCAGCACCATCTCATATCAAAACCCTAGTTCATCTTTTGTATCCAATTCTTGTCTCCAAGTCCGGGATTGGTGCTAGTAGTGTTAATTACTCCTTGTAGTTGATGCTAGTCGGTTTATTTGGTGGAAGATCATATGTTCAGATCCTATATGCATATTAATACCCCTCTGATTATGAACATGTTTATGCTTTGTGAGTAGTTACTTTTGTTCCTGAGGACATGGGAGAAGTCTTGCTATTAGTAGTCATGTGAATTTGGTATTCGTTCGATATTTTGATGAGATGTATGTTGTCTCTCCTCTAGTGTTGTTATGTGAACGTCAACTACATGACACTTCACCATTATTTGGGCCTAGAGGAAGGCATTGGGAAGTAATAAGTAGATGATGTGTTGCTAGAGTGACAGAAGCTTAACCCTAGTTTATGTGTTGCTTCGTAAGGGGCTGATTTGGATCCATATGTTTCATGCTATGGTTAGGTTTACCTTAATACTTTTTTGTAGTTGCGGATGCTTGCAATAGAGGTTAATCATAAGTGGGATGCTTGTCCAAGTAAGGGCAGCACCCAAGCACCGGTCCACCCACATACCAAATTAGCAAAGTACTGAATGCGAATCATATGAGCGTGATGAAAACTAGCTTGACGATATTCCCATGTGTCCTGAGGAGCGCTTCACATCATATAAGAGTTTGTCTAGGCTTGTCCTTTGCTACAAAAAGGATTGGGCCACCTTGCTTCACCTTATTTACTTTTGTTACTTGTTGCTCGTTACAAATTATCTTATCACAAAACTATCTGGTACCACTTATTTTAGTACTTGCAGAGAATACTTTGCTGGAAACCGCTTATCATTTCCTTCTGCTTCTCGTTGGGTTCGACACTCTTACTTATCGAAAGGACTACGATAGATCCCCTATACTTGTGGGTCATCAAGTACTAAGACTCGATCTGGAGAAGGACGAAGCGCATGATAAGAAAAATAAAGGCAAAGAGGAGGATGAAGAGGATTGGTGCCGATTTGAATATGAATTCCTACCAACTTTTTGTTAAACTTGTGGAATAATAGGTCATACTGAGAAGGGGTGTTGCATCAGACTAAAAAAGGGGGAGGAAGCTCAGTTTGGGCGATGGCTAAGATGTTCTCAGCAAAGAAGGGGCAGTGGAAGTAGCGATAGAGACTCACGGGGCTCCAACAGGGGGGTTCATCGAGGTGGTTCGACAGTTTTGATAATAGGGATTGGGGGCGGGGCAGTCATAGCCAAAGTTGGCGTTTGATGCGTCTCTGTCGTATCTACTTTTCCAAACACCTTTGCCCTTGTTTTGGACTCTAACTTGCATGATTTGAATGGAACTAACCCGGACTGACGTTGTTTTCAGCAGAAATGCCATGGTGTTATTTTTGTGCAGAAATACAAGTTCTCGGAATGACCTAAAAATCAACGGAGTATTATTTTGGAATATATAAAAAATACTAGAAGAAAGATCCTCGTCAGGGGGCCCACACCCTGTCCACGAGGGTGGGGGGCGGGCCCTACCCCCCTGGGCGCGCCCCCCTGCCTCGTGGCCCCCCTGATGCTCCACCGACCTCAACCCTGACTCCATATATTCACTTTCAGGGAGAAAAAAAATCAAAGAGAAGGATTCATCGCGTTTTACGATACAGAGCCTCTGCCAAGCCCTAAACTCTCTCGGGAGGGCTGATCTGGAGTCCGTTCGGGGCTCCGGAGAGGGGAATCCGTCACTGTCGTCATCATCAACCTTCCTCCATCACCAATTTCATGATGCTCACCGACGTACGTGAGTAATTCCATCATAGGCTTGCTGGACGGTGATGGGTTGGATGAGATTTGTCATGTAATCGAGTTAGTTTTGTTAGGGTTTGATCCCTAGTATCCACTATGTTCCGAGATTGATGTTGCTATGACTTTCCTATGCTTAATGCTTGTCACTAGGGCCCGAGTGCCATGATTTCAGATCTGAACCTATTATGTTTTCATCAATATATGAGAGTTCTTGATCCTATCTTGCAAGTCTATAGTCACCTATTATGTGTTATGATCCGGCAACCCCGAAGTGACAATAATCGGGACCACTCCCGGTGATGACCGTAGTTTGAGGAGTTCATGCTATGTGCTAATGCTTTGTTCGGGTTCTCTATTAAAAGGAGGCCTTAATATCCCTTAGTTTCCAATAGGACCCCACCGCCACGGGAGGGTAGGACAAAACATGCCATGCAAGTTCTTTTCCATAAGCACGTATGACTATATTCGGAAAACATGCCTATATTACATTGATGAATTGGATCTAGTTCTGTGTCACCCTATGTTATAACTATTGCATGATTGATTGCATCCGACATAATTCTCCATCACCGATCCAATGCCTACGAGCTTTTCCTATATTGTTCTTCGCTTATTTACTTTTCCGTTGCTACTGTTACAATCACTATAAAACCAAAAAAATTACTTTTGCTACCGTTACCACTACTATCATATTACTTTGCTACTAAACACTTTGCTGCAGATATTAAGTTTCCAGGTGTGGTTGAATTGATAACTCAGCTGCTAATACTTGAGAATATTCTTTGGCTCCCCTTGTGTCGAAACAATAAATTTGGGTTGAATACTCTACCCCCGAAAACTGTTGCGATCCCCTATACTTGTGGGTTATCAAGACTATTTTCTGGCGCCGTTGCCGGGGAGCATAGCTCTATTCTTTGAGTCACTTGGGATTTATATTTGCTTATCATTATGAAGAACTTGAAAGATCAAAGGACCAAGATTTTTCCCTCAACTACGAGGGGAGGTAAGGAACTGCCATCTAGCTCTGCACTTGATTCACCTTCTATTTTGAGTAAGCTTGCGACACCTAAATCTGCTTCTGCTATTAATTTTGATATGTCGCATGTTACTGATGATGTCACTTCTGCTTTGCATGATACTTTTGATGAAACTACTTCTATGCTTGATACTACTGTGCCTCTTGGGGAATTTCTTGATGAACAACTTGCTAGGGCTAGAGAGAATGAAATTATTGAAATTGATAATATTGATGAAAGTGATGATGAAGATTCTCCCCTTAGATATGAATTGTCTGTTGTTCCTGAGGGTTATGTTATGGATGAAGAAACTGCTAGAGACTTTCTTGCTTGCAATGATAGAAGTGATCTTAAGAAACTATTAGCTAAGCTGAAAGAAAAAACTCTGAATGCTAGAATGAAATATGATCCTGCTTATGCTACTTCACCTATCTTTATTACTAATAAGGATTATGATTTCTCAGTTAATCCCGATATAATTACTTTGGTTGAATCTGATCCTTCCTATGGCTATGAATCTGAAACTGTTGTGGCACATCTTACTAAATTAAATGATATAGCTACCCTGTTCACTAATGATGAGAAAACTCGCTACTATTATATCCTTAAATTATTTTCGTTCTCGTTAAAGGGTGATGCTAAGATATGGTTTAATTCTCTTAATCCTGGTTGTGTGCATAGTCCCCACGATATGATTTACTATTTCTCTGCTAAATATTTCCCCGCTCATAAGAAACAAGCTGCTTTAAGGGAAATATGTAATTTTGTGCAAATTGAAAAGGAGAGTCTCCCACAATCTTGGGGGAGGCTTCTCCGACTACTTAATGCTTTGCCTGATCATCCTCTCAAGAAAAATGAAATACTTGATATCTTTTATAATGGACTAACCGATGCTTCCAGAGACCACCTGGATAGTTGTGCTCGTTGTGTTTTCGGGGAAAGAACTGTTGATCAAGCTGAATTGCTATTGAATAATATGTTGATTAATGGAAATAATTGGACACTTCCTGAACCAACTCCTAAGCCAACTCTGAAGAAAAGGGGTATTCTATTTCTCAGTCCTGAAGATATGCAAGAGGAAAAGAAATCCATGAAAGAAAAAGGTATAAAAGCTGAAGATGTTAAGAATTTACCTCCTGTTGAAGAAATACATGGTCTTAATTCATTACCTATCGAAGAAATACATGGTCTTGATAACCCGACACAGGTAGTAAAGGTAAATTCTCTCTATAGATATGATAAAGCTGAAATCCCTCCTACTAAGTTTGCTAGCCAATGTTTAGATGAGTTTGATAATTTTATTATTAAACAAGAAAACTTCAATGCTTATGTTGGTAGACAATTGAAACATAATGCTTATATGATTGAACACTTGAGTGATTATATGGCTAATGTTAAAGGTGAACTTAAACTTATTAGTAAAAATGCATCTATGGTTACCACTCAAGAAGAACAAGTGGTTAAAGCTGAGAATGATTTTCTCAATGAATTGAATAGTAAAAAGAATGATAATGTTGTTAGAGTTATGACTAGAGGAGGTAAAGTGACTCAGGAACCTTTGTATCCTGAGGGCCACCTTAAGAGAATTGAGCAGGATTCTCAGAGAAATAACGTTGATGCACCTAGTCCTTCTAAGAGGAAGAAAAAGAAAAATGATAGGACTTTGCATGCTTCTGGTGAACCTGTTATTGACACACCTAAGAATCCCAATGATATTTCTATTTCTAATGCTGAAACACAATCTGGTAATGAACATGAACCTAGTGATAATGTTAATGATGATGTTCATGTTGATGCTCAACCTAGTAATGACAATGATGTGGAAATTGAACCTGCTATTGATCTTGATAACCCACAATCAAAGAATCAACGTTATGATAAGAGAGACTTTGTTGCTAGGAAGCACGGTAAAGAAAGAGAACCATGGGTTCAGAAACCCATGCCTTTTCCTCCTAAACCATCCAAGAAAAAGGATGATGAGGATTTTGAGCGCTTTGCTGAAATGATTAGACCTATCTTTTTGTGTATGCGTTTGACTGATATGCTTAAAATGAATCCTTATGCTAAATATATGAAATATATTGTTACTAATAAGAGAAAGATACCGAAAGCTGAAATTTCCACCATGCTTGCTAATTATACTTTTAAGAGTGGAATACCAAAGAAACTTGGAGATCCAGGAGTACCAACTATACCATGCTCCATTAAAAGAGACTATGTTAAAACTGCTTTATGTGATCTTGGAGCCAGTGTTAGTGTTATGCCTCTCTCTTTACATCGTAGACTTGATTTGAATAAGTTGACACCTACTGAAATATCTTTGCAAATGGCTGATAAATCAACTCCTATACATGTCGGTATTTGTGAGGATGTGCCTGTTGTGGTTGCAAAAGTTACTATTTTAACAGACTTTGTTATTCTTAATATCCCTGAGGACGATAGTATGTCTATTATTCTTGCAAGACCCTTTTTGAATACTGCAGGGGCTGTTATTGATTGCACCAAAGGCAATGTCACTTTTCATGTTAATGGTAATGAGCATACGGTACACTTTCCAAGGAAACAACCTCAAGTCCACAGTATCAATTCTATTGGAAAAATTTCAACAATTACTATTGGAGGTTTTGAATTTCCTTTTCCTACTGTCAATAAGAAATATGATATTCTTATTGTTGGGGACATGCATATCCCCATTGAGATAACCTAGTGTTATTCGAAAATTCTCCGGTTTCATGCAATTCGGAATGAGTTTGTTAACAAGACTTGATCAACCTTATTAGTGGATTCCTTTTGATGAGCATGAGATGGATGAATTTAGAAAACACAACTCTCTGTACCCTCTTTTTACTTTCTGTTATTTATATTAAATAAAGCGAAAATAGTATTTTTTCTGTCAGTTTTCTGAATTATCCATGCAATGAAAAATACCCCGAAATAAAAGTTCTCCAAATGCCCTGAAATTTAAATATGATTTTTTTTCTAGAATATTTGAGAATATCTGGCACTGAGAACACAGCAGGGGGAGCAAGCACCTGGCCACGAGGATCCAGGGCGCGCCCCCCTGCCTCGTGGGCCCATGGTGGCTCCCCTCCACTTATTCCAGCTACCACACACTCCTTATTCCTCCCAAAAAAATCACTAGCCACCTCAAACCGAGTTCAAACTCATCTTGCTTCCATTTTCGATCTCCTAGCTCAAAGCTCCATTCACAAAACTACTTTCGGGGATTGTTCTTTGGTATGTGACTCCTCCAATGGTCCAATCAGTTTTTGTTCTAGTGCTTTATTCATTGCAAATTTTTGCTGCTTAGGTGACCTTGTTCTTGAGCTTGCATGTCAAATTTATATGGTCAAAAGTGGTTTTAATGCATGATAATACCTCTAGGAACTTGTAGGAGTAGTTGCTATCAATTTTATTGAGTTTGGTTCACTTTTATTTTGAGTTACTAAATTTTTTAGAAAAAGATGAAGAGATTTTTGAGGGGCTCATCGAGCCGAAGCTCGAAGGATAAACAAAGTGAAGAGAACAAGAAGCCCAAGTATAATTTCCCTCACACCGCGGAGGTTCGGCCGTGTGAATGGCCTTGTGATGATTTCTTGAGAGCAGTCGGGATTTATGATGATTTCTATGAGTTGGCTGAGAATGCAGGCCTCACCACCTTCCTTCACGACCAACGCGAACAATATCTCTTACTCACCAATATCTTTGTGCAAAACTTTCATTTCCATGCTAGGAGCTCACCACCTTTGGTGCAGTTTTATTTATATGATGAGCATAAGGAGACGTCACTTCGTGATTTTTGTCGGGTTTGTTTGATCCCTTTTGAGGGTAGTGTAGAGGAACCACATCATGACAATGTGGAAGGGTTTATTGATACAATTGCTGTAGGGGAAACGAGGAAGGTCTCCGATGCAAGAATTACTAGCATACATTTTCCTGTTTTACGTTACTTTGCAATATTTGCTAGTAGATGCTTAATTGGTTGCGGAAACTGTGGCAACCTTAGTGCCCCTGATATTGTTATTTTGTGCCATGCCGTTCCATGATGACACATTTAGTATGGGCGCTATTGTTGCAAAGCGGTTAAATCTTAACCGTACTAAGGGCCCGTCCTTGGGGGCATCTTCGCCTCGCGCCTCGCTGCACACTTTAACATACCTATTAGGCATTATGAGAAGGAAGAGAAGTTGCTGCCTCCTGTTTTTCTAGACTATAAGAGTATGGTAGCACATGATTTTATCGTGAATAAGGAAAAGATGCTTAAGTACAAGCTGATATTTGATAAAAATCACCCTGAGACTATTACTTTGCCTGCTCCTTCCTTGTTTGACTTATCTGCAAGCAAGTACCTTGTTCCGCCGGAGGCCATTCACGCCTACCAAAACCCCACACCAGCTACAGAGCCAGAGCCGAAACCACAATTTGATCCTCACCGGCAGTTTGTTTATCAGTGGAATCTGGAAGAGATCGCCAACCAGTGGCACCAGGGGGATTCTTCTCAGTACGACTCCAACTACAACTTTGGATATCCGCCAGGGCAGCCGTGGCCATAGACCAACTTAGGCCAAAAGCCTAAGCTTGGGGGAGTACGTATTTCTCACCGACATTACATTCATGTTCACACACTCATGCTAGTTGTCGGTGCTCATACTTTTTCATTGTATCATCCATGCTAGTTTACTTCCCTTTTTATGCATTCTTCTTGTGTGTTTGATAAACCTTAAGAAAAAACAAAAAAATTAGTTGTAACTTTTAGTTAATTTACTTTCCATGCCTGTAGTGGTAGTAATTAAAAAGAAAACCCAAAAAGATTTCTCGTTCTTCTTTTGCTTATTGGGAGCTTTCCCGTGTAAATGGTTTTATTTCTTTTCTTGTTCTTTGAGGGTCGAGAGGAGAAGACCATAATGAAAATGTTGAGTGGCTCTCATATGCATTATTGTTGATCTAACAAAGAGCCCATATTACCTTGTCTTCTCTTGAATTGAATGCTTGCAGATTCCAGCTTAGTCCAATGCACGTGCAGTATTATTATTATTATTATCCACACTATTTGGTCGTGCAAGTGAAAGGCAATAATGATGATTATATGATGAACTTATTGAGATGAGAAAAGCTGGTATGAACTCAACCTCTCTTGTTTTTGTCAATATGATTAGTTCATCGTTCGTGATTCAGCCTATTATGAAAGAAACATGTTTGCAATGACAATTAGAGATTATAGTTGCTTATGCCATCCTTAATTAGCTAGGAGCTTACAATGGTTTACCTTGCGTGCCAACATGCTATTAAAATGGTTGTGGTGTGGTATGATAGGGTGGTATCCTCTTTTGAATGATTCGAGTGGCTTGACTTGGCACATGTTCACGCATGTAGTTGAAACAAAATCAACATAGCCTCTAAGATATTTATGTACATGGTGCATTATATCCTACTCATGCTTGCATTCAATGTTGATTAATTTTAATGCATGTTCATGACTGTTGTCGCTCTTTAGCTGGTCGCTTCCCAGTCTTTTTCTAGCCTTCACTTGTACTAAGCAGGAATACTGCTTGTGCATCCAATTTCATAAACCCCAAAGTTGTTCCATATGAGTCAACATACCTACCTATATACGGTATCTACCTACTGTTTCAAGTAAATTTGTATGTGTCAAACTCTAAACCTTCAAATAAACATTCTGTTTTGTATGCTCGAATAGCTCATATATCAACTAGGGTTGTCTGTATTTTCCATGCTAGGTGGGTTATTCTCAAGAGGAGTGGACTCCGCTCCTCACTCACGAAAACATGGCTGGTCACCGGGATGCCCAGTCCCATGCTTTATGCAAATCAAATCAAAATAACTACAAATAAAACTCCCCCAGGATTGTTGTTAGTTGGAGGCACTCGTTGTTTCGAGCAAGCCATGGATTGATGCTTGTTGGTGGAGGGGGAGTATAAACTTTACCATTCTGTTTGAGAACCGCCTATAATGTGTGTAGCATGGAAGATATCGAGATCTCTCGGTTGTTATGTTGACAATGAAAGTATACCGCTCAAAATATTATTCATATCTATTTCAAAATAGAGCTCTGGCACCTCTACAAATCCCTGCCTCCCTCTGTGAAGGGCCTATCCATTTACTTTTATGTTGAGTCATCATCCTTTTATTAAAAAGCACCAGTTGGAGAGTACCGCTGTCATTGGCATCCATTACTGTTAGTCTCTACTCCTAATGTCTCAGTTGGTAGGTCGCGTTCCGGGTTTTATTTTCGTCCCACCTCACCCGGTCTTTTTTGGTACTTCTTTGGTACTTCCTCCCACCTCCCCTAAGCCACGAAAAACCAAGAAAAAACCCGCGATCGAGTCCCGCACACGCCCAAACTCCCGTCGTTATTAACTGAATCGAACGACAAAATACCTACGAAGAAAAACCAACGAAAAAAACCCCTCGAGCTTCGACGGGAACGAGGCTCCCCTCGATCTGAAACAGCGCTAGGTTTGCCCAGCTACCACGCTCCGTGCTGCCGCCCAAGGCCCACTCTGCCCCCACCGCTCCCCGCAACGCCGCTGCTGGAGGGCCGGCCAACGAAGCCGCGCCGCGCCTAGGGACGGCAGCGGCAGGGTGGTTCTGTCTCCCTACCTCCTGCCAGAGCCACCACCCCACCATATGTAGATCTGGCTGGGAGCCCCGCCGTCGATGAGTGCCACACCGGCGATCTCGCGCAACCTACCTGCCTCCTGTTTCCTCTCTGTTCTCCTCCTTCTCTCTCCGACCCTTGTTCATCCGCGGCCGCCCGAGCTCGCCACGATTCATGGCCCTCTCCTTCCGCCAACTCTGGTCCGTCGCCGGTCGTCTGTGGCACGAGCGTCGCGCCTCCTCCTTGACCTCCTCGATCCGTGATGCCCTGACTGCACTACACACGTGCGCCTCGCAATCCATGACCGCCTTTTGCCGAGCTACGGGATCGACGTCTGACCACCACCATGACCGGCCTCTTGCGAAGGTCCCGATCGCAGTCTCCTATGCCGACCTTGGGAGCGACTGGTTGATTATATGCCAGGTAATCTATTTTGCTGAATTTGTTCAGAACGAAAATCCTTGAGGTACAACACTGACCCGCTTCCTTGCTGTCTCATCTCGGCTGTTTTGGTTGAGCTAGACGCCAAAAGCAATATTGCAACACCATGCGTGAGGAACATGATTCTGCCAGTATTTAAGCAGTATACTTGCTAACACTGAGAGCTTAATTATCTTTGATGCAACCAGTCCGTCCAAGCATCCAAATGTACGATTCATGTGCCTAGAATCAGTACTTTTGCATGTCTGATGCATGCAGAAATATCCAAATTCGGCCATTAATTTGCCTTTTAGTACTTACTAATGTTTTTTATTGTTTTGGTTGATCCAGAGTTGATTTGGGATGTAGAGATTAAAGAACAGTAGGACGTCAGGTTCAGAATTGCCTTGGCATCTTCCAGTGTGGGACGATGTTGATTGTCGGGATTTGAAGATATGTGTGCCCCCATACCGTGGTTGAGCCTGTCGGTTTCGCACAGTGGCTGCACGACACCTCATGGACCCGATGTGAAGGTAGCATATGCTATTCTACAGTGCTTGCCCTCTGAAATCTTAATTGTTGGTTGTACAGTTAGTGCTAAACTGCAGTAATCTACTGCACTTGCATCTGAATTGTACATTTAATAAGTTAATACTTGAGAGTTAAGATAGATCAGTAATCTGGTTGGGGCTCTATCGTTGTGGCAATTTGGCAACCGTTGCTAGAGGTGATAAATCTGCGAGCATAAAGTCAATGTCCTGCTATGCCGCATAATTACAGTGCTTTCACATTATGGTAAATTTGTTTCCTAAAAGTAAAATCTTTGTCGTGTCCAATTCATGGTGCAGGACAAGTAAGCCATCCACACGAAGTCGGCGGCAGCAAGGGTGTGGGGCGTCGGGAGGAGCATCTGGGTTGAAGGTTCTGGCCCTCGCCATTGAGACTACCGTGTTCGTCGCCGAGTACATCTGGTATGTACGCAACGAACCTCCCTAATGCAATGTCGCTGCTATTTATTTCATCTTTTGATTGCGGCAGACTATATTCCACTAAGGCACATTACGGAGTAGCTTTGGGATAGGGGCCAAACCTGCATATTTAATGGGAGCTTACTGTTCAGTGAGGATTTTCCCCCTTAAAGTCATATTGTTAATATCCAAAAAAATTAATGGGTGGGTGGTGATGTCCCACTGCTTTGCCCTTTTAATTCCAGCACTTAAATAAGAATTGGAGGGAAGACGTTGCACAAATGGATCATGTGGCATTTACTACTGTTGTATTATCATATCTAGCATCTCTCTATAAAAAATAAATCTAGCATTAGTTTTGAACTTCTGATGATGTAAGGTAAACACAGAGGCATATCTTCGTCATAGTTGCATCCTTTATAGCAGAGATTTTGTTACGAAAAAATTATTTTGTTGATGGAAGCCTTTGTGCCTCTGTCACTTAGGACGTGAAGTTTTTGTAGACAATCTTAGGACGTGAAGTGGGATGCAACATCTATAGATCTACTGACACTGAAAGGTGGTTGTTAGTTAGGTTCTGATTGTGCCAATCAATAATACACAATTGTTACTAGGGTTCGGCTACGGATGCCATCCATCAACTCATGTTTTAAAGTCTGCTTGTGAGATGCAATCCGATCTCTCTATCTTTCCCGCTGAGATGCAGAGGAGCTCGGTGTTTTAGGGTCTGGCTGTTGCTGCAGGGGAAGGTGGAGCTGCGAGGAAACAAGACAGGTGGACAATGCGACAGGAAGCAAGAATGAATTTCTAATCAATCTACTGTCTCCCTTGAGTCGGGGTGAACGTACCACGCACCACGTTGTGTTTATTGATCTGGAATCCTAGAGGATCACCCACCCTCGTAATTCAGTATTGAGATGATCTCCTTAATTTCTCAAATGTATTTTATTAAATTGGATTCCTATAATTATCCTTGCTCTAATTTGATAGTTTTACCCTCCCGAGCATGTTGTGCTTCCATAAAAACATGAATATTTCTCAGCCATTTTATTGAAAATGTAGTCGTATTCTTTCACATTGACTCTGGATATTCTCCTAAACGAAGATCAAGAACAATTGATTTTATCGACAACAGGAGGCGCTTATCAGTCGCCATCAAGTGCCTCAACCAGTGCAGCGTCCAGGTACACACATTGCTTCATCTCATGTGCTATCTCATCGTCTAGACAATATATCCATGGGTGACCCCTGTACTTACCTCATCTCCAGATTAGAACATAAGTGTCCGTAGGAGGGTAGGATCTAGGCAACTGCAGTACTGATTGTCCAGCTAGGCAACAAAGTCGACGGGACAAATAACATAATCTTCAGATTAAGTTATATTTGAAAGTCAGTAGGCTTTTCATGATTGCCGGTGGTAAAACAAGCATATATTTCTTTTGATTATTGACATAGCATAGCTTAGTAGAGTGTACCAACCAACATTGGGTTTGGGAGGTCATTTAATAGGAAACACTTCGCTGCAAGTTTCTTCACCATTGAACACAATTCATCACAAGACTTTATATATGTTGGCTGTCATGCATGTACGTCTGCAACTAAATAATTACAGGATGTTGTATGCTTGTTCTATGTCCAGCAATAAAGATGTTTGAAGTTTTGTACCAGTTTCCAATAGATCATTTCCTACAACAATATTTGTTTTGCAATCCAAACAAGTAAATGTCTTGTAAAGAAGTAGATGTTTCTGCATATCAACACACCATTCAAGTTACTTACAGAATGATTTTCTTGGAGCGTTCATAATTTCACGTATGTTTACATCATTATTCATGTGTGGGTTGTATTGTGTTTTCTTTCGTGGGGTGCCGGACGCGCTACTAACGGTACTAGCATGTTTGGGCTGGGGAGACAGAGATGGTATGGGGAGTAATAAGAGTGATTTAAGGGGAGAGAAATCATAACAGGGGTTGGTGGAGCAGAAGAGGGCGAAGGAAGACTTGTGGGGAGCTGCGAGGAATAGATTTTGGGGTATGTTACTATTTTATGTGTGATATCAGTTCATAATTTACTGCAGCGGTCAGTTCTCTACTTTCTATGTACTAGGTTAATTCTATTTGCTAGCCTTAAGTGTTTTTTCTATACCAACTAAATATTGTGAAAGTAACCCTGAAACATACACACATCTACTAAATGCAAAATTGTTTCTCTGTTCGTACGAACAATCATGTAGATTACTGCATGTAGTTTCGTTTTGCACACAACATACTCTCCAGTAGTGCCGAAATTAGAATCTCAATCCCTGTCCATTATACAAGATGCAAAAGAGTTCAGAATAAGATATTCATCATCATATTCACGCATTTTCTGTTGTAATATATATTTTGTATTTGTGTACAGTTGGACACATTACACATACATACAGTATGTCTGACTTATGCAGAAGAAAAGGGACCCTTCATATAAATTATTTGCATGCTCATAGTTATGAACTTAATACACTTTGCCTGGCATTCATAACCATTATACTTCCTCCTGCCCAAATTTGTTGTCCTACGTAATAGTGTTCCACTTTGCGCCTACCACTGGTAGCTGGAAATTAGATATAATAATAATCAGTTTCCTTGCTAGATTTGTTTCCTTATAGGATATCCTGCCGATTTGATCTATTTTTGGCTAGAGCACATGGGATCAAACCAGAGGTAATCAATTTTCTATGTTCACCTGATTAGTTATAAGGAATTTATTACCTCTGTTTTATTTCCAGGATACCCAAACCAGTGGTAACGTTTTTTATGGCTTTGAAATTCTGTACAAGGTATTCTCATGTCTAAATACTAGAATTGTTTGTTCATTGCTAAATTGTTAATGAGGGGTCAATGTAGTGCTTTCAGTGGAGACACTAGACCATCTGATGTTCATTTAGACATTTCTATTCAAACTTTCAAAGTGATTGTTTTCTTTTTGTGTGTCCACACAGTTGTTTGTGTGCATCCAATATAAAACTTGCTATGAATTTGCACCACCTACACCCTTTTTCCATGTCTTAGTCTATATGAATTACCCACTTTATATACCGCAAAAAGAAATTACCCACTTCATAATAACTCACATGTTAATTAAAAGGAAAAAGATCTGAACCATCGACACTCTATAAGTTAAGTTGTTCAGCTAAAATTTAACAAAGAGATATTTGATTACATGGATCTCTAATTTTTCTGCAGTGTTGTAATTATATTGTCTCGGGTGTTGTTGTACGTTTCTTGTATCATGTTGACTTACTCCTTGATCAATAGGGATGTGGATACAAAATTCCGTTTTCCACTACTTATATTATCCTCATTGGACCTTAAGCTATAATCATCGGCTGTTGTTGTGTGTCTGCCTGCCTGGCAATGTTTCACCTCTATTTTTGACCTACTGTTGACTTATTTGGAACCTGAGAAAGAATTATTTTACATGTTAGAGTACTCTCATATGTTTGAAGTCATAAAACCAGCTGAGATAATGAAATAATGCCAGGTAATTACTCGTGGTTTCAAGGTTGCGCAAAGGAGAGGAGGCATGGTTCAAGGTCGTCTTCTGGCACTGGTTTGCCAGCTAGGTCCTCGACAACATCTGTGCCTCATAGGTCAGCCATGATTCTCGGATTTTTTGTTCTGCTGTTATTCCCAAAGAAACATCGTAGTTCTTTTGGACGGTCAAAGATTATTCAGTTACTGAAATACTTCTTATCCAAAGAGCTGGGAATATTTAAAACATCTAAATTGCTTATCTCAACACTATAATAGAAAGTACTATCTCGGAAATAATAACAAAACACCGTGATAAACTGGGCACCGGAGCCATATTGACACAGACCCATGATCAATGATATGTGAGCCAAGTCTTGATACCCGTGAACTTACAACCACCCATTGAGTACATGATTTCTTCCATCTCCTTTTCTTTTGTTTTCCAGGGTAGATATTCCACCGTGCATTGTATTTGACCATACTTAACCAAGTTGATTCATATCAATAAGTATCTTTTGGTTTTCTTCCAGTTTATTAGGCATGGACCCAGACACAAATTCTGAAGCTTCAATAATTTGGGTGGTCTAATAGTTCCTGTATAGCTTGATGTCGTATCAGGTGTAATATTTTGTTGTTGCTTGATGTTGAATCAAGACAAGCTAGGGTCAACAAGGAACAGAGGGGTTGACACATGGAGAAGCGGGAGCATAAAATTCAAAAGGTATTGAACATGTGTATGGATTACATTGGTGAGTGAATGGTGTGGCACATTGAGTCAGAGAGGAGTAGTTGCTTGTCTGGTATGAAAAACAGTTGTTTCTCAGTTAGATTAAGGCGAAACTTATCTTCAACATGTGTGGTCTTTCATCACCATTTTAAAAGAGGTTCAATGCAAAATCCTCAGACTGCCAATTTTTACTTCATTGGAAGTACTTTATCGATACGTTTGGAACAATTCTCAGATTCCATGAAACATATTCATGGCACCAATTTTAACTAAGGAATAAATCAATCTCAATTTTGTTCTGTAAAAAATTAAAGCACTCTCCTTTCCTATGAGAAAAGAAAACATATACTCCAATTGAAGTAAGGAGTACAAAGTTGAGTCATTTTTGAGTCACTTATTGCGGGACGGAGGGAGTACTACATTGAAGCGATTGCCAATTCAAGGAATCATTTTCTATGGTCAGTCCAAACAAACAAAATTTAACCATATGGAAACAATATTTAGTTGCCATAGAAGTAATTTGACCCGAAACAGTTACCATCCAAAAAAAGGAAGTGAAAAAACCATATGAAGGAAACTAAGTTCCAAAAGCAAGGAGTATCAACATTTGAAACAAAATATATTTTCATACAGAAGTAATTTACATCTATGGAAGCAATTTTTTGTTCATCACTAATCTGTATCAATATGTGTTGCGTTCTCTTTTTGAGAAGTGAACTCTGAAATCCCTCCTCATTCCAAACAATGAAATTCTGAGGCTGAAAGTACAAATTTGTTACGACATGACTGAATTAGAGAAAAAATGGGCGTATTTGGAGCCGGATGGAAACATGGGCAGATTTGGAGCAGTGTGAAGACGGCGCACGCTGGTGTTGCAATGACCAAAAGAGCCGAAGTGAAAGAAGAGATGGAATGACAATGATGCAACCTTGTTGTGTGATTCTTGTATGTATATTTGAGGTTCGTAGGAAAATATGTATTATTGAGATAAAGTGATGGAGATGCATCTTCGGTGGAAATGGAAGCAGAGCCCAAAGATAAATAGAGAATTATTAGTTTGTGAATGAACATGTGGTGGAAAGATTGTTTTCTTGTTCATATGCCACATTTTCTTACTATTTCTACTAAGGTGAGGTGCCTTGTACATGCCATATTTTTAACATACGTAGTAGTGCGAGACAACAAAACAATGACATAGAAGCCACATGCATAATCAAGTTACCGCATATTGAGAGGATGGTTTATGTATGGACAAAGAGGGCTAGGGACAAGTTCAACAAAAAACAGAGGCTAGATGGGGTGCATGGTGTTTGTTGGAATAGAGAGAAGATACTTGCGTGCAATGTTTTCGTCCGAGGCCGGTAACTTGAGCATTGTTTACAAATTTTTCCCTGGCCCATGGCAACGCACGGGCAGTCTACTAGTTTACATTGAGTATGACTTGACTGGATCTCTTTTACCATGAATTACAATGTCTAGTCTATCCTTGATCTTTAAAGGTGCTCTGCATTTATGTTTTGCAGTCTCAGAAAGGGCTAGCGAGATACCATCTTGTCATATCATATTATGATTGTTCTGAGAAAGTGTTGTCATTCGAGATTTATTATTATTGATTGCTAGTTGATTATGTCATTGATACGAGTAAACATGAGACCTAAGTGTTATTGTGAATATGGTTAGTTCATAATCTTTGCTGAAAACTTGAATGTTGGCTTTACATATTTACAACAACAAGAGCAAACAGAGTTTGTAAAAGTTTTCTTTATCATTTTCAGTTTCTCAACGGAATTGCTTGAGGACAAGCAAAGGTTGAAGCTTGGGGGAGTTGATACGTCTTCGTCATATCTACTTTTCCAAACACTTTTGCCCTTGTTTTGGACTCTAACTTGCATGATTTGAATGGAACTAACCCGGACTGACGCTGTTTTTAGCAGAATTGTCATGGTGTTATTTTTGTGCAGAAATAAAAGTTCTCGGAATGACCTGAAAATCAACGGAGAATTATTTTGGAATATATAAAAAATACTGGAAGAAAGATCCACGTCAGGGGGCCCACACCCTGTTCACGAGGGTGGGGGCGCGCCCCTGCCTCCTGGGTCCCCCTCATGCTCCACCGACCTCAACCCGGACTCCATATATTCACTTTCGGGGAGAAAAAAAATCAGAGAGAAGGATTCATCGCGTTTTACGATACGGAGCCGCCGCTAAGCCCTAAACTCTCTTGGGAGGGCTGATTTGGAGTCCGTTCGAGCCTCCAGAGAGGGGAATCCGTCGCCATCATCATCATCAACCTTCCTCCATCACCAATTTCATGATGCTCACCGCCGTGCGTGAGTAATTCCATTGTAGTCTTGCTAGACGGTGATGGGTTTGATGAGATTTATCATGTAATCGAGTTAGTTTTGTTAGGGTTTGATCCCTAGTATCCACTATGTTCTGCGATTGATGTTGCTATGACTTTGCTATGCTTAATGCTAATCACTAGGGCCCGAGTGCCATGATTTCAGATCTGAACCTATTATGTTTTCATCAATATATGAGATTTCTTGATCCTATCTTGCAAGTCTATAGTCACCTATTATGTGTTATGATCCAGGAACCCCGTAGTGACAGTAATTGGGACCACTCCCGGTGATGACCGTTATTTGAGGAGTAAATGTATTCACTATGTGTTAATGCTTTGGTTCAGTACTCTATTAAAAGGAGGCCTTAATATCCCTTAGTTTCCAATAGGACCCCGCTACCATGGGAGGGTAGGACAAAAGATGTCATGCAAGTTCTTTTCCATAAGCACGTATGACTATATTCAGAATACATGCCTATATTACATTGATGAATTGGAGCTAGTTCTGTGTCACCCTATGTTATAATTGTTGCATGATTGATTGCATCCGACATAATTCTCCATCACCGATCCAATGCCTACGAGCTTTTCCTATATTGTTCTTCGCTTATTTGCTTTTCCGTTGCTACTGTTACAATCACTATAAAACCAAAAATATTACTTTTGCTACCGTTACCACTACTATCATATTACTTTGCTACTAAACACTTTGTTGCAGATATTAAGTTTCCAGGTGTGGTTCAATTGACAACTCAGCTGCTAATACTTGAGAATATTCTTTGGCTCCCCTTGTGTTGAATAAATAAATTTGGGTTGAATACTCTACCCTCGAAAACTGTTGCGATCCCATATACTTGTGGGTTATCAGCGTTCTAATTCTGGCTTACAGGGAAAGGTCGACAGGAGAGACGGCAAGGAGATGATGTACCCGCTGAGTTCAACTGGAAACACAGTACTAACAAATTTTGGAAAGGGGTTTAGCAAAAGTATGGAATTTAACAAAGATGGCCAGGAGGGCGAGGGGACCCAGGGTGAAAAGGGGAGATCTCCAATAGAGAAGGATGGAGGAATGGGAGGGCATGTTCAAAACATAATGCAGTCTGGTAATGAAGAGTTATATGGACTAGGGGTGAGGGAGTCCTGGATTAGGGGGTATCCGGATAGCCGGATTATATCCTTTGGCCGGACTGTTGGACTATGAAGATACAAGATTGAAGACTTCGTATCGTGTCCGGATAGGACTCTACTTGGCGTGGAAGGCAAGCTGGGCAATACGGATATGTATATCTCCTCCTTTGTAACCGACCTTGTGTAACCCTAGCCCCCTCCGGTGTCTATATAAACCGAAGGGTTTTAGTCCGTAGGACGACATACAATCATACCATGGGCTTGCTTCTAGGGTTTAGCCTCTCCGATCTCGTGGTAGATCAACTCTTGTAATACTCATATCATCAAGAATAAATCAAGCAGGACGTAGGGTCTTACCTCCATCAAGAGGGCTCAAACCTGGGTAAAACATCGTGTCCCCTACCTCCTATTACCATCCGCCTTAGACGCACAGTTTGGGACCCCCTACCCGAGATCCGCCGGTTTTGACACCGACATTGGTGCTTTCATTGAGAGTTCCTCTGTGACGTCGCCATAAGGAAAGATGCCTCATCTCGTTGTTAAAAACAACATTACCGCCGGGGGAACTCTAGCTATCGGCCAAACTCTCCGGCTAGGCAGTTTCTTCATGACTGCCTGTTCAGCCGCTGCACCGATGATGACTTCTCGGGTCATCAAAAACAGCCTCCACGTCGGCTCGGAATTCACCGAGCAGATGGATCCAATGGAGCTCTCTTCCCTAAACGAACTCTTCGATCGCATCGCCGCCTTGGGAGTCACTACGGACTCTGATAGGATTGGGCTTAAACCTGATCAAAGGGAGATTAACTCTCCATCGGTCACCCATCACATTGCGGTGGTAGAGGAACAATGCGGCAACTCTTCCCCTATTTTGAGGACTAACTATGTCCGGATTCCTGAGCTCTCCGAGCCGGATACCCGCTTACGGGAGGACATCACCCAAGCCCTGAACCTAGAATCAGGCAGCGGACCAGACTTATCGGGCAACACTCCGGAACCCGAACTTCCAAGATTGGAAGCTCCTCGGCCCTTGGGTCTCAGATTGGGTAGGGGTTCGGACTCAAATCCACCCACCCACCCAGACATAAACGATCTTTCCCACATCAGGCAAGAGCCCCATGAAACAGTACATCATTATTGGGCCAGATTCCTCCTTGTGATGAACAAGGTTAAGGACTGTCACGAGGAAGATGCAGTCTCACTTTTCTGCAATAATTGCACGGACAAGGGAATCCTTAACGCCTTAAGTCACCGTGACATATCACGCTTCACTAACTTGGCATCCATAGTACGGAAGTACTGTGCGATGGAAAGCACCTGGAAAACCGAACCAAAATTTTGGGATAATCCGGCCCCGAATATACACCCAGTCCGAAGTAAAAGGGTGCACTATCATAAGACACCCGAGCTAGTTGCAAGGAAACAAAAACCCTCTACAGGGAATGGAACCGTACTGGAGGGATGGCTTAATGGACCCTGCAAAATTCATAGTACAGCGGACACAATACCAACGCACATCCTTAGAGCATGTTGGATACTCCGGCAGGTGGCCAAAAGTGGTGAGGATCTTCTTATCCCAAATGCCACAGAGCACCATCCCGTGGATAACAATACGGTGTTAATAGTCTTTGAGACCTTCGCGTCAAATAATAGGCGCAAGCGAACACTCCGCAGCATGGCCGAAATCTGCCACGTAGCAGCAATAAATCCATGAAGTGACACGGCTATTACCTTCAATGACAGTGATGAACCTAAATTCCGAACAGCCCGAGCACCAGCCGCATTGGTCCTCAGTCCAATTGTGGACGGCTATGAGGAAACTCTTCAAAAAATGGAAATAGACTGGAACCGCATTGAGCAAAGTAGCACAACCTTCAGGGGAATCATACCCAGTCGAGAGGCACGGTGCGCTGGGAAAATCACACTAGATGTGGTATTCGGTACGCCAGAGAACTATAGGTCTGAAGAAATTACATTTCAAGTGGCCCCATTCAGCAGTGGATACCACGCCCTTTTAGGACGTGAGGCGTTCACGATCTTCCAAGCCGTACCCCATTATGGGTACATGAAGCTCAAAATGCCCGGGCCCAACGGAATCATCACCCTCGCCAGTGATCCGGACACAGCACTCTGCGCCGAAAACAAAATAGTTGCACTGGCCCTCGAGGCATTATCCGAAGCCCTCTCGGCCGATGAATTAACCATGCTATGCTCCACAGTGGACAGGGATGACGTGATACTCGATAAGAGATCCAAGTCCACCTCTTTTAAACCAGCGGATGAAATAGTCAAATTCCAAGTCCACCCAACGGACCCTACAAAAACAGCCTCCATCGGGGCACAGTTAAACCCTGTCGTGGACGCCGCACTACGAGAGTTCCTGTGAGAGAATTGGGACATATTCGCCTGGCATCCCTCAGACATGCCAGGAATCCCACGCAGGCTGGCCGAGCATAGCCTCAATATCCTAAAGGGATTCAAGCCGGTCAAGCAAGCTCTTCGGCGTTTCTCCGAACCTAAGAGACAGGCCATGGGAGAGGAACTAGCCAAGTTATTGGAGGCCTGATTCATCAGAGAAATAAAACACCCGGACTGGCTAGCAAACCTGGTGATGGTACCAAAGAAGGATAAATCCTAGCGCCTTTGTGTCGATTTCAAGGACCTCAATAAAGCTTTCCCAAAGGATCCCTTCCCCCTCCCCCGCATCGATCAAATTATCGATGCTACCGCAGGACACGAGTCATTGTGTTTCCTCGACGCATACTCCGGTTACCACCAAATCAAGATGGCGGAGTCCGATCAAGCCGCAATGCCATTCATCACACCATACGGTCCCTTCTGTTTCAACACAATGCCTTTTGGGCTCAAAAACGCCGGCGCAACATATCAGCGCATGATTCAGACATGTCTGGAGAAACAAATCGGCAAAACAGTAGAGGCATACGTAGATGATGTGGTCGTCAAAACCAAACACGTAGACTCTTTGATAGACGACTTGAGGCTCACATTCGACAACCTCCGAATATACGACATCAAGCTCAATCTGGAAAAATGCGTTTTCGGCGTACCAGCCAAAAAGCTCCTGGGTTTCATTGTCTCTAGTAGAGGTATTGAAGCTAATCCGGCCAAAATCCGAGCTTTGTCACAGTTGGCTACCCCAACAGACCTCAAACAAATCCAGAAGTTAACTGGATGCGTGGCGGCTCTAAGCCGCTTTATCTCCCGCTTAGGAGAAAAGGCTTTACCCCTTTATCGCCTCCTTCGGCGCACCAAACACTTCGAGTGGATGGACGCTGCCACAGCCGGATTGGAAGAAATAAAGGCCATTTTGGCAACCAACCCAATCCTGGCCGCGCCAAACATCGGTGAACCAATGCTGTTGTACATTGCGGCAACTCATCAAGTTGTAAGCGCAGTGCTCGTCGTCGAACGAGAAGCTGACGGACATAAATTCCCTCTTCAAAAGCCGGTATACTATGTATCCACTATCCTCAGTCCATGCAAATCACGATACCCACATTATCAAAAGATAGCCTATGCGGTATTCATGGCATCCCGGAAGCTGCGACACACTTTCAAGAGTGTTCGATTACAGTAGCCTCGGAAGTGCCACTTAATGATATTATAAACAACGGCGACGCCATGGGCCGGATTGCTAAATGGGCCATTGAGCTCCTCCCGTTCGACATAACATACAAACCTCGACGAGCCATTAAGTCGCAAGTATTGGCCGACTTTGCCGCCGAATGTACGGAGGCCGAACTCCCTAAAGAGTACGGCGCATACTCCAATTGGATCATGCACTTCGACGGTTCTAAAATGCTGGCTGGTCTAGGGGCTGGCATAGTCCTAACGTCCCCAACCGGAGATACCATTCAGTACGTGCTGCAAATATTGTATACAGACTCCAACAACGCAGCCGAATACAAAGCTCTGTTGCATGGTCTTCGGATGGTAGTCTCCATGGGCATTCAACGCCTGGAGGTGCGTGGGGATTCAAACCTCGCAATATCCCAAATGAATGGAGACTTTGACGCCAAGGATCCAAAAATGGTGGCCTACCGAAACGTCGTCCTAAAAATGTTAGCTCGGTTCGAGGGGCTCGAATTTCACCATGTGGCTCGGGAAAACAATCAGGCGGCGGATATCCTCACCCGCCCCCAACATATTTTTGGAGAGGCTGTTCAAGCCATCCGTAGTATGGGAAGGGGACACCGGTAACAATAGTCCAGACCCAGCCAAAATACCCGATACCGAACACTCTGACACAATCGGAGGCTCTGCCACCGAAATAACACCTTCAGCCCACGTAATAATGGCCATCATTGCCCCATGGACAGAACCATTCCTGGCCTACCTAACTAGACAGGAACTTCCAGAGGACCAAAATGAGGCACGTTGCATAGTGCGGTGATCCAAGGCCTGCAGGGTCCATGAGGGAGAATTATACAAAAAAGCACTACCGGGGTCCTTCAAAGATGCATCTCCGAAGAGGAAGGGAGGAACCTTTTGGCAGAAATTCACGCCGGACTCGGCGTTCACCACACCGCAGCCCGGGCTCTTGTAAGCAAGGCCTTCCATACATGATTTTATTGGCCAATGGCCCGGGCAGATGCACAGGACTTGGTCCAACGTTGCGCCGGTTGCCAGCTCTTTGCAAATCAAAGCCACATGCCACCCACCGCCCTCCAAACAATCCCCATTACATGGCCCTTTGCGGTCTGGGGGCTTGACATGGTTGGACCCCTTAAAGGGGGAACCCACAAGAAAAAATACTTACTTGTCATGGTGGATAAATTCACCAAATGGATAGAGGCCAAACCTATTAAAACAACCGAATCTGAACCGGTGATAGACTTCATATCCGGGGTCGTACACCGTTATGGCGTCCCCCACAACATCATCACTGACAATGGCACAAACTTCACGGCCGATGAGGTAAAACTCTGGTGCAACAAAATGGGCATCAAGCTCGATTACGCTTCAGTCTATCACCCACAAACAAACGGCCAGGTTGAGCGAGCAAACGGTCTTATAATGAGCGGCATCAAACCCAGATTAGTGCATTCCTTAACGGAGTCTAACACGCACTGGGTAGAGGAGCTCGACTCCGTACTCTGGGGGCTGCGGACCACGCCTAACCGTAGTACCGGATATACACCCTTCTTTATGGTGTACGGCGCATAGGCAATCTTGCCCTGTGACAAAATTCATGATTCACCTCGAGTGCGCATGTACGAAGAAAGAGAAGCCGAGCTTGATCGGCAGGACAGTCTGGACAACTTGGAGGAGGAGCGCGATGTAGCAAAAGCCTGTTCCGCATTTTATCAGCAACAGGCTCGCAGATACCAAAGCAGAGAAGTACGGGCCAAAACTGATAACGTTGGCGAACTAGTTCTACGCCTGCCGGATAAGAAAAAGAACAAGCTCGAGCCCAAATGGGAAGGTCCCTTCATTATTGACCAAGTTCTGGCCGGTGGAGCGTACCGACTACGGGATGCATCGACTAATCAACTCAAGCCGAACCCATGGAACGCGGGCAGGCTCCGAAGATTCTACGCCTAGCGCCGGACTCTATGTTCGTTTCCTTCCTCTGTCCATTTTTTGCATATACATTATCTATCTTGTTTTTCTTTGTTCCTTTCTTTTATTCTTTCTATAGGCCTTCAAGGGCCAACTTGTGCCTCGCTCGCACATTATAGATGCGCTAGCCACGCTCATCATACCTGGGGGCTTCTTTCATAGAAGCTTAATTATTTATCTGGGCCTCATGCCCCGCACATGTGTTATACTTCCGCATGTACCTTTTTCACCATTATATGCATCGATATGACTTAAGTTTTGGCCAAGCTGGGTTGCCTGGCTCTTGTATTTATGCCCTACGTTCCCGTTAATTCGGCTAGGGCATAAGGGGAGCACCTCTGCGATTGTTACTACCGGGTCAGCCGGATGTGTACCTCAGACTGGGTGAAGCCGAAAGCTAGCGTTCTTAAGAGAATATTTGGTCGGTGAACAAAAGATGATTTTTCATTTTCCATATCTGCCCCCAGATGTTTTTTCCTGCGTTTCTTATCGTAGTCCGGACATGCACTTTAGGGCATGCATACCCAGGGAAAGGAACCCTTAACGGAACTATTCTCCCTGGAAGATGTTTCTTACTACCCTTGTAATATAACATAACTAGTTGGGCACTTGTCTGTTCAAGCACTAATGACCCCTACGCCTGGTCTCCACGCATACCCCGGTTCTTATATAACTGAGCGGGTATTCGGACACACTCCGGACTATCGGGTCCTGAGGTTGAAGCGAAAAGGTCCGCCATGACAAATGATCTACAACCCGGCTAGAAGGCATTATACATGTCACTTTAATTACATAGTCATGCAGACTGACTAAATTCTTCTTCTATACCATCCAACAGGCGGTCTAGCCTACAATCCTATTGGGAATACTTTGCAGCTAATTCTACTTGCCCATAAACTAAGCTAACGGGGATCTCTTTTCTGTCGGGCCCCACAGGTCCGACCTCGGACATGTGATTTGGGTCAGCCTTGGTATACCGCGTCTTCACCATGGCCCAGGCTTCTCTGGCACCTTGTCGGTAGGCCGATACCTTCCATAATCGAAAGCACCACCGTGCTCCCTTGAGCTTCTCCGTAAGCTCTGCAATGCCTTCTGGCAGGGAGACGGATGTCCACAAGGCCTGGGCAACACCTTGCATCACCTGCCGAACTTGTTCGTGCATATGTGAGAGCTCGGATAGAAGATCACCAGCAGACCCGGGCATTTCCTCCGCGGGACGACCCATCAGCATACCTACGGACATAACGTTGTTAGTCAGCTTCTTCGCCGAACTCCTTCAAAAGGATTCATTCAAGCACTTACTAAAAATGCCGCGTCAAAGCCGCTTATTCTCCTTCTCGGAGTCTGCAAGCTGGGCTCGAACGTCTTTTAGTTCCACGCTCAGCTTGATATTGGCGTCTTGGAGATTGTTTTTCTCCCGCCTAACCTCAGTCAGCACGCGTTTGCCAGCCTCCAGCTGCTGCACGACATGCTGGTCCTCTGGATTTTCTCTGGATTCATCTGCAACATCTATTGTTAGATCTGCAGCCACGCCGCACACTAGATGGTAACCATCATACTTTAAAATAAATGTTACCAGCGGGAGACTTTTTCGGCTCCTTCAATGTGGCAACAGCGGCCCACAGTCGGGTCTTGCATTCCACCAGCTCCTGTGACAGCTTAGTATTCTTCCTTGTGAGAACCTGCACAATAAAGATGATCCTTAAATCAGTTCTGCTAACTGTTTCAAGTCTTAGGGGCTACTGATACATATAAATCGTCAGAGTTACTTACCCGTACATCCTTTACATACTGATACGTGGCTCTGGCTAGACCATCTTGAGCAGCACGGAGGTACGCCTCTCCAGAATTGAAGGCATCAAATGCCTCTGGTGAGAAACAAGCGTCGCGGAGTACGGCCCGGCGGCGCCTATGATTCATGGCTCTTTCCACTTCTGAATTTGTGGCAGATAATCTATCTGCATCCTCTGTAGGAGGATTATCCTGCGCCCGCCCCATATCGGCTTCCGCCTCTATGTCCGGTCCTGGCGCCCGACTGGTGGAAGCGTGATTAGCAACATCGCCGGACATATTCTGGCGAGCGCTTTTTCTGTTAAAGAAACACGGGCATCATTACATTTCGAGAAAGACGACAACCACAGAGCGGGGTTTTTGTTATACCTTTGCGTCGGCGTCTCCATCCTGACCGCCTTCCTTTTTGGCCTGCCCGGCCTCGGTGCCTCTTGTTAGCGAGTTGCTGCGGGTACGACAGGGCGTCCCGAATGCCTTCCCTGTAAAAACACCATATGTATATGGTAGGTGAAGTGTCTAAAAGGGGATCCTAGTTTTTGGAGTTGGGATTTTTGGTTTTTCTTACGTGTGATGTAGGAAGTAGTCCGGGATAGTCGGCCGTAATGGCCACCATGGCGTCATCACAACTTAGTTGATAGAACTGCCAGTCTATCAGCTCCACGAATATAACCGGATCTTCTTCGAGTCCGGAGTCGAGGGCCCGGTCAGGGTCCTCTGGTTGTGGAGAAGGGCTGCTGACCTCCTTTATGGCTTTTCGCAGTTCCTGCCGCAAAGTGGCAAGGTGAATACTTACGACAAAGAATGCGGGAAAAATGGGAGTAAGGAGATATAACTTACCCAGCTTGGAGGATTGTACAGGGAGAATCCATCCCGTGGCTTGATGTGGATGAACTCCTCCTCCTCTCCCTTGAACAATTCAGACATAATTTTTGCTAAAGCAGCAGCATTGTCCGGACCCTTATGCCCGCAGCGGGTGGTATCATCCGCCCCGTTAAAACACCACAAGGGGTGCCCACGATATTGAAGTGGTTGCACTCCCCGCATTATGCAAATCGACATAACTTCGATTACTGTCAATCCTGATTGAGCCAGTGCTTTAATCCGATTCATGAGATAGAGGACTTCTCCATTGTCTTCCACCTGGGGGCTCCGTAGGCGCCAACTTCGGCGTTTCTTCGGAGGAGCATTGTTGAACTCAGGAAGACCCCGCCGAACAGGGTCCGGAAGGGGAACGTCCTCCATATAAAACCATTCTGAAGGCCAGTCTTCAGACAACTTCTTGGGGGTACCGAACAGGTATCCGGTACCGGCGATGCGCCATATTTCGGCTCCGCCCACTTCGTAAAGTGACCCCCTCTGTGTGCGAGGGACGAGGCAAAATAGCCTTTTCCACAGCTCGAAGTGAGCCTCGCAGCCCAGGAACAACTCAAAGAGAGCAACATAGCCGATGATATGTAGAATGGAGGCAGGGGTGAAATTGTGTAATTGGAGGCCGTAGAACTCCAGGAGCCCGCGGAGGAACGGATGAATTGGAAATCCGAGTCCCCTTAATAAATAAGGAACAAGGCAGACCCGTTCCCCCATAGAGGGACAGGGAAAGCTCTCTACTTGCTCCCCGCCATTGTAGGTGGCAAGCCCGGCTCGAACGGGCACCATATACGTCGGAGGGAGAAATCCCTTAGTCTGCAGTTCGACTAATCGACTGTGAGGGACTGAGCATCTCTCCCAATCACCGGGCTTAGGGCTACGGGGGCGGGAGGAGGAGCTGCGGGGGTCGGGCATGCTGGAATGGATCTTTCCGAAACAGGCTCTGATGGATTCTCGCTGGGGGAGGATGGTATGGATCGGATCTAAGAATCCCCATCCCTTTAATAGACAATTTATTTATCTGGCTAGGGGGTGAATGTAAAAACGCCCTGGCGCCTCGTATTCATTCGACGCGTGGGAGATAGCCCTTATTGGGCACAGAAGCCAAGAGGTCCAAACATTTATGGGCCAGACACTGCTTTACAAACGTTCTAAAGATGGAGAAGAACCCACCTTGCAATGTCGAAGACAACACTGCGTGCCAGACTCATCGTCATTGAAGCCTGGTTCGGGGGCTACTGAGGGAGTCCTGGATTAGGGGGTATCCGGACAGCTGGATTATATCCTTTGACCGGACTGTTGGACTATGAAGATACAAGATTGAAGACTTCGTCTCGTGTCCGGATAGGACTCTACTTGGCGTGGAAGGCAAGCTAGGCAATACGGATATGTATATCTTCTCCTTTGTAACTGACCTTGTGTAACCCTAGCCCCCTCCGGTGTCTATATAAACCGGAGGGTTTTAGTCCATAGGACAACATACAATCATACCATAGGCTAGCTTCTAGGGTTTAGCCTCTCCGATCTCGTGGTAGATCAACTCTTGTAATACTCATATCATCAAGAATAAATCAAGCAGGACGTAGGGTTTTACCTCCATCAAGAGGGCCCGAACCGGGGTAAAACATCGTGTCCCCTGCCTCCTGTAACCATCCTCCTTAGACGCACAGTTCGGGACCCCCTACCCGAGATCCGCCGGTTTTGACACCGACAAGGGGCTTCCCCGAATTCTGAGACTATGCATGTAGGACAAGATGAAGGAGGAGCCAAGGGGACTCAGAGAGAGGGTGGCAAATTTAAAAGGAAAGGGAGGAACAACAAGGGTGATCAAATCAAGGTAGATGTACATGGTGGTAGTAAAAGAGGTATGGACCAGATGGAAGTAGAAAGTGAGGAGCGGAAGGACCCAACGAAAGCCAGGAACAATGTTGATTACAACCCAGATAATGAAGCGGGGCTATTAGAACAACCCTGCAAGCCCCAATGAAGGTAATAGCTTGGAATTGTTAGGGGTTGGGGAACGGCTCGGCAATTTAGGGTCTTATGGACATCCAGAAGAACAAGGACCTGCTACCTCTTGAGAACTGCGTTAGTTTTCCCCGAAGAGGAAGGGATGATGCAGCAAAGTAGCGTAAGTATTTCCCTCAGTTTTTGAGAACCAAGGTATCAATCCAGTAGGAGGCTATGCGTGAGTCCCTCGTACCTGCAAAAAACAAATAAATCCTCGCAACCAACGCAAATAGGGGTTGTCAATCCCTATAGGGCCACTTACGAGAGTGAGATCTGATAGATATGATAAGATAATGTTTTTGGTATTTTTATGATAAAGATGCAAAGTAAAATAAAGGCAAAGTAAATAAATAAATAGTAGGAGATTAATATGATAAAGATAGACCCGGGGGCCATAGGTTTCACTAGTGGCTTCTCTCAAGAGCATAAGTATTCTACGGTGGGTGAACAAATTACTGTTGAGCAATTGACAGAATTGAGCATAGTTATGAGAATATATAGGTATGATCATGTATATAGGCATCACGTCCGAGACAAGTAGACCGACTCCTGCCTGCATCTACTACTATTACTCCACTCATCGACCACTATCTAGCATGCATCTAGAGTATTAAGTTAAAAACAGAGTAACGCCTTAAGCAAGATGATATGATGTAGAGGGATAGACTCATGCAATATGAAGAAAACCCCATCCTGTTATCCTCGATGGCAACAATACAATACGTGCCTTGTTGCCCTTACTGTCACCGGGAAAGGACACTGCCAGATTGAACCCAAAGCTAAGCACTTCTCCCATTGCAAGAAAGATCAATCTAGTAGGCCAAACGAAACTGATAATTCAAAGAGACTTGCAAAGATAACCAATCATACATAAAAGAATTCAGAGAAGATTCAAATATTATTCATAGATAGACTTGATCATAAACCTACAATTCATCGGTCTCAACAAACACACCGCAAAAAGAAGATTACATCGAATAGATCTCCACAAGAGAGGGGGAGAACATTGTATTGAGATCCAAAAAGAGAGAAGAAGTCATCTAGCTACTAAATATGGACCCGTAGGTCTGAGCTAAACTACTCACACTTCATCGGAGGGGCTATGGTGTTGATGTAGAAGCCCTCTGTGATCGATGCCCCCTCCGGCGGAGCTCGGGAACAGGTCCCAAGATGGGATCTCATGGATACAGAAAGTTGCGGTGGTGGAATTAGGTTTTTGGCTCCGTATCTAATCATTTGGGGGTACGTAGGTATATATAGGAGGAAGGAGTACGTCAGTGGAGCAACAGGGGGGCCACGAGGGTGGAGGGCGCGCCTAGGGTAGGCAGGCGCGCCCCCTACCTCGTGGCCTCCTCGTTTCTTTCTTGACGTAGGGTCCAAGTCTCCTAGATCATAATGTTCCTAAAAATCATGTTCCCGAAGGTTTCATTCCGTTTGGACTCCGTTTGATATTCCTTTTCTTCGAAACCCTAAAACAGGCAAAAAACAACAATTCTGGGTTGGGCCTCCGGTTAATAGGTTAGTCCCAAAAATAATATAAAAGTGGATAATAAAGCCCAATAATGTCCAAAACAGTAGATAATATAGCATGGAGCAATCAAAAATTATAGATACGTTGGAGATGTGTTAGGACCCCGACATCCTTTTTTTGTCGGAAACAAAACTAGTTACGAAAAGGATGGAATGGTGGAGATGGAAACTTGGACTGACTAGTATGAGAGTGAAGGATTGCGAAGGTCAATCTGGTGGTTTGGCACTGTTTTGGAGGAGCTCGCTAAAGGTGCAAGCAGGACTAATATCGAGGTACCATATTGATGCTATAGTAACTGAGAAGGATGGTTTTGAATGGCGGTTTACTGGTATTTATGAAGAACCGAGTTTGGGTAAAAGGGAGGCCACCTCGAGATTATTAAGGACAATCAAACATCATAGTGACAGTCCATGGTTGTGTCTAGGGGACTTTAATGAGATTATGTTCCAAGGGGAGAAGGAGGGAGGGGTGGAGAGGCCCCAAGTTTACATGGATAGGTTCAAGCAAGCGTTGGAGGATTGTAATTTGCATGATTTTGGTTTCACGAGGGATGTGTTCACTTGGAGAAATAACAACCATGATGCAAATCTTTACATTAGAGAGAGGTTGGATAGAGTGGTGGCAACACCTGAATGGTGTAGCAGATTTCCGACGTATCGAGTAGCTAATGGGGACCCCGACACTCGGACCACCGGCCACTCTCGCCCCTCCCATGCCATGGAGGCCAAGGACCAGAGAGGAAACCCTTCTCCCATCTAGGGAGGAGGTCAAGGAAGAAGAGGAAGAAGGGGGCCCCTCTCCCCCTCTCCTTCGGTGGCGCCGGAACGCCGCCGTGGCCATCATCATCATCACCGCGATCTACACCAACACCTCCGCCATCTTCACCAACATCTCCATCACCTTCCCCCTCTATCTACAGCAGTCCACTCTCCCGCAACCCGTTGTACCCTCTACTTGAACATGGTGCTTTATGTTTCATATTATTATCCAATGATGTGTTGCCATCCTATGATGTCTGAGTAGATTTTCGTTGTCCTATCGGTGGTTGATGAATTGCTATGATTGATTTAATTTGCTTGTGGTTATGTTGCTGTCCTTTGGTGCCCATCATATGATTGCGCGCGTGGATCACACCCTAGGGTTAGTTGTATGTTGATAGGGCTATGTATTGGAGGGCAAGAGTGACAGAAGCTTCAACCTAGCATAGAAATTGATGCATACGGGATTGAAGGGGGACCAATTTATCTTAATGCTATTGTTGGGTTTTACCTTAATGAACGTTAGTAGTTGCGGATGCTTGCTAATAGTTCCAATCATAAGTGCATAGAATTCCAAGTCGGGGATGACATGCTAGCAGTGGCCTCTCCCACATAATACTTGCTATCGGTCTAGTAAAGTAGTCAATTGCTTAGGGGCAATTTCACAACTCTTACACCACTTTTCCACACTTGCTATATTTACTTTATTGTTTCTTTACCTAAACAGCCCCTACTTTTTATTTACGTAATCTTTATTATCTTGCAAATCTATCCAACAACACCTACAAAGTACTTCTTGTTTCATACTTGTTCTAGGTAAAGCGAACGTCAAGCGTGCGTAGAGTTGTATCGGTGGTCGATAGAACTTGAGGGAATATTTGTTCTACCTTTAGCTCCTCGTTGGGTTCGACACTCTTACTTATCAAAAATTGTTGCGATCCCCTATACTTGTGGGTTATCAAGACCTTTTTTTGGCGCCGTTGCCGGGGAGCAATAGCGTAGGGTGAATATTTTCGTGTGTGCTTGTTTGCTTTATCACTAAGTAATTTTTATTTGCTGTTCTTAGTTGTTTTCTACCTTTAGTTATGGGTAGGAAATGCAAAATACCAAAAAAAATTAGTTGTACTTACTGAACCAATGGTTGAAGAACCAATCAAAATCTATCACACTGCTAAAGCTTATTACTTGGATCATCTTCGATCCCTATGTGCTCGTGCTGAAACCCCAACTAGCTTAGTTGAGGGAAAATCCTTAGATGAGCATGCTTGTCATGTGCGACACCGTATATCTGAAAAGGGGAAACTATTATGGAGTCAAATTCAACGTTTGCAATGCTATGCTTGGAATTTATGTGAAATATATGATTTTACTTTTTGTTCTGAAAACCCTAAGAAACACCTCCCTATCAATGTGAGTTTAGTAATAATGGAATCGTATCTTTGTATGCTAAGGGTGTTTATAATTACTATGATGTTCAACAAATTGAAGAATTTGTTGCTTTTAAGGGTGCTTCTGAAATTGCTTCTTTGATTGAAAAGTATGATGATACTCTTCACAAATCTGAAAATTTTGCAATACTTGAATATTGTTATGAGAATTATGCTTCTAATGCTTATGTTAAACTATATATTGAGGACTACTCCACTGTCCAAGAAGAGACTAATATTTTGCAGGAGTCTATGGAAGAAGAAATTGATGAAAATGTGAGCTCATTGGATGAAAAAGATGAGGAGGAGAGCGAAGAACAAAAGGAGGAAGAGCGGATTGATCACCCGTGCCCACCTTCTAATGAGAGTAACTCTTCAACTCATACATTGTTTAATTCCCCTTCGTGCTTACCGAAGGATGATTGCTATGATGACTGTTATGATCCCATTGATTCTCTTGAAATATCCCTTTTTGATGATGCTTGCTATTCTTGTGGCCAAGATGCCAATATGAATTATGCTTATGGAGATGAACTTGCTATAGTTTCTTATGTTAAACATGAAATTGTTGCTATTGCACCCACGCATGATAGTCCTATCATCTTTTTGAATTCTCCAAACTACACTATATCGGAGAAGTTTGCACTTATTAAGGATTATATTGATGGGTTGCCTTTTACCATTGCACATGATGATTTCGATAAATATAATATGCATGTGCTTGCTGCTCCTACTTGCAATTATTATGAGAGAGGAACTATATCTCCACCTCTCTATGTTTCCAACATGATAAAATTGCAAGAAACTGTTTATACTATGCATTGGCCTTTACTAGGTGTGCATGAATTGTTCTTTTATGACATGCCGATTCATAGGAAGAGAGTTAGACTTCGTCATTGCTTGATATATGTTGCTTTGTGCTCACTACTAAATTACAAATCATTGCTAATTAAAATTGGCTTTGATACACCTTGGGATCCGGGTGGATTCGTTACTTGAGCACTATATGCCTAGCTTAATGGCTTTAAAGAAAGCGCTGCCAGGGAGACAACCCGGAAGTTTTAGAGAGTCATTTATTTCTGTCGAGTGCTTTCATATAGTTTAAATACAACAAAAATAAAGAGGGGAACCCAAAACTTTTCAAAAAGAAAAGTGAAAGTGAGAAAGACAAGCATTGTTGAAGTGGGAGAGCTCCTTGAACTTTGTTCATGCTCACGCAACTTTGTGAATCTTAATTACAGAAACTTTTCAACAAAAATAATTATCCCCTTGTACAATTCCATTGTATTATAAAAATAATGTGCCAAGGTTTGCCTTTAGGATGTTTACATTTGCTCGATGGTTTGTACGGTGCAGCACAGAAACTTTGGCTGTAGTGCGCGATTTTAAATTTTTAGTTGGAACGTCAAATGGTTCTGATTCTTTTTGCACTGTCTTCCTATAAAAATATTTTATTATTCCTAATTTTGGTAGAATTTTTCAAGTATCAGAAGTATGGTGAATGTTCAGATTGCTACAGACTGTTCTGTTTTAGACAGATTCTGTTTTTGATGCATAGTTTGCTTATTTTGATGAAACTATCAATTTATATCAGTGGATTAAGCCATGAAAAAGTTATATTACAGTAGACACAATGCAAAAACAAAATATGAATTGGTTTGCAACAGTACTTAGAGTAGTGATTTGCTTTATTATACTAACGGATCTGACCGAGTTTTCTGTTGAAGTTTTGTGTGGATGAAGTGTTCGATTATTGAGAAGGTCTCGATGTGAGAAGAAGGAAGAGAGGCAAGAGCTCAAGCTTGGGGATGCCCGAGGCACCCCAAGTAAATATTCAAGGAGACTCAAGCGTCTAAGCTTGGGGATGCTGGGGAGGCATCCCCTCTTTCTTCAACAAATATCGGTATGTTTTCAGATTCGTTTCGTTCATGCGATATGTGCAATCTTGGAGCGTCTTTTGCATTTAGGTTTTTATTTTTATTTTTATGCACCATGCTGGTATGAGATAGTCCTTGGTTGATTTATAGAATGCTCTTTGCACTTCACTTATATTTTTTGAGTATGGCTTTATAGAATGCTTCACGTGCATCACTTATATCATTTGAAGTTTGGATTGCCTATTTCTCTTTACATAGAAAACCGCCATTTGTAGAATGCTCTTTTGCTTCACTTATATTTGTTAGAGCACGGGCATATATTTTGTAGAAAGAATTAAACTCTCTTGCTTCACTTATATCTATTTAGAGAGATGACAGGAATTGGTCATTCACATGGTTAGTCATAAAATCCTACATAAAACTTGTAGATCACTGAATATGATATGTTTGATTCCTTGCAATAGTTTTGCGATATAAAGATGGTGATATTAGAGTCATGCTAGTGGGTAGTTGTGGATTGTAGAAATACTTGTGTTGAGGTTTGTGATTCCCGTAGCATGCACGTATGGTGAACCGTTATGCCATGAAGTCGGAGCATGATTTATTTATTGATTGTCTTCCTTATGAGTGGCGGTCGGAGACGAGCGATGGTATTTTCCTACCAATCTATCCCCCTAGGAGCATGCGTGTAGTACTTTGTTTCGATGACTAATAAATGTTTGCAATAAGTATGTGAGTTCTTTATGACTAATGTTGAGTCCATGGATTATACACACTCTCACCCTTCCACCACTGCTAGCCTCTCTAGTACTGCGCAACTTTCGCCGGTACCATAAACCCACCATATACCTTCCTCAAAACAGCCACCATACCTACCTATTATGGCATTTCCATAGCCATTCCGAGATATATTGTCATGCAACTTCCATCATCATCATATACATGACTTGAGCATTCATTGGCATATTGCTTTGCATGATCATAAGATAGCTAGCATGATGTTTTCATGGCTTGTCCGTTTTTTGATATCATTGCTACGCTAGATCATTGCACATCCCGGTACACCGCCGGAGGCATTCATATAGAGTCATATCTTTGTTCTAGTACCGAGTTATAATATTGAGTTGTAAGTAAATAAAAGTGTGATGATCATCATTATTAGAGCATTGCCCCGGTGAGGAAAGGATGATGGAGACTATGATTACCCCATAAGTCGGGATGAGACACCGGACTTTACAAAAAAAAGAGGCCAAAGAAGCCCAAATAAAAAAGAGGCCAAAGAAGCCCACCAAAAAAATCAAAAAAATAAATAAAATAATAATAAAAATGAGAGAAAAAGAGAGAAGGGGCAGTGCTACTATCCTTTTTCCACACTTGTGCTTCAAAGTAGCACCATGTTCTTCATATAGAGAGTCTCTTGAGTTATCACTTTCATATACTAGTGGGAATTTTCATTATAGAACTTGGCTTGTATATTCTGATGATGGGCTTCCTCAAATGCCCGAGGTCTTCATGAGCAAGCAAGTTGGATGCACACCCACTTAGTTTTAGTTGGAGCTTTCATACACTTATAGCTCTAGTGCATCTGTTGCATGGCAATCCCTACTCACTCACATTGATATCTATTGATGGGCATCTCCATAGCCCGTTGATACGCCTAGTTGATGTGAGACTATCTTCTCCTTTTTGTCTTCTCCACCATCATATTCCTATTCCACCTATAGTGCTATGTCCATGGCTCACGCTCATGTATTGCGTGAAAGTTGAAAAGGTTTGAGAACGTCAAAAGTATGAAACAATTGCTTGGCTTGTCATCGGGGTTGTGCATGATGTGAATATTTTGTGTGTTGAAGATGGAGCATAGCCAGACTATATGATTTTGTAGGGATAACTTTCTTTGGCCATGTTATTTTGAAAAGACATGATTGCTTTATTAGTAGGCTTGAAGTATTATTGTTTTTATGTCAAAAGATAGACTATTGCTTTGAATCACTCGTGTCTTAATATTCATGCCATGATTAGACATATGATCAAGATTATGCTAGGTAGCATTCCACATCAAAAATTATCTTTTTTATCATTTACCTACTCGAGGACGAGCAGGAATTAAGCTTGGAGATGCTGATACGTCTCCGTCGTATCTATAGTTTTTTATTGTTCCATGCCAATATTATTCAACTTTCATATACTTTTTGGCAACTTCTTATATTATTTTTGGGACTAACATATTGATCCAGTGCCCAGTGCCAGTTCCTGTCTGTTGCATGTTTTTGGTTTCGCAGAATATCCATATCAAACGGAGTCCAAACGGGATAAAAACGGACGGAGCTTATTTTTGGAAAATATGGAAAATTCGGAAGGAAAATCAACGCGAACCAGTGCCCGAGGTGGTCACGAGGCAGGGGGGCGCCCCCCCTAGGGCGCGCCCCTCCCCTCGTGAGCCCACCGTAAGGCGGTTGACGCTCTTCTTTTGCCGCAAGAAAGCTAATATTCGGAAAAATCAGGGCGAAGGTTTCAGGCCAATCGGAGTTACGGATCTCCATATATATACGAAACGGTGAAACAGAGCCATATCAGAACGCAGAACCAGAGAGAAACAGAGAGATAGATCCAATCTCGGAGGGGCTCTCGCCCCTCCCATGCCATGGAGGCCAAGGACCAGAGGGGAAACCCTTCTCCCATCTAGGGAGGAGGTCAAGGAAGAAGAGGAAGAAGGGGGCCCCTCTCCCCCTCTCCTCCGGTGGTGCCGGAACGCCGTCGTGGCCATCATCATCATCACTGCGATCTACACCAACACCTTCGCCATCTTCACCAACATCTCCATCACCTTCCCCCCTCTATCTACAGCGGTCCACTCTCCCGCAACCCGCTGTACCCTCTACTTGAACATGGTGCTTTATGCTTTATCCAATGATGTGTTGCCATCCTATGATGTCTGAGTAGATTTTCGTTGTCCTATCGGTGGTTGATGAATTGCTATGATTGATTTAATTTGCTTGTGGTTATGTTGCTGTCCTTTGGTGCCCATCATATGATTGCGCGCATGGATCACACCCTAGGGTTAGTTGTATGTTGATAGGACTATGTATTGGAGGGCAAGAGTGACAGAAGCTTCAACCTAGCATAGAAATTGATGCATACGGGATTGAAGGGGGGCCAATTTATCTTAATGCTATTGTTGGGTTTCACCTTAATGAACGTTAGTAGTTGCGGATGCTTGCTAATAGTTCCAATCATAAGTGCATAGAATTCCAAGTCAGGGATGACATGCTAGCAGTGGCCTCTCCCACATAATACTTGCTATCGGTCTAGTAAAGTAGTCAATTGCTTAGGGGCAATTTCACAACTCTTACCACCACTTTTCCACACTCGCTATATTTACTTTATTGTTTCTTTACCTAAACAACCCCTACTTTTTATTTACGTAATCTTTATTATCTTGCAAATCTATCCAACAACACCTACAAAGTACTTCTTGTTTCATACTTGTTCTAGGTAAAGCGAACGTCAAGCGTGCGTAGAGTTGTATCGGTGGTCGATAGAACTTGAGGGAATATTTGTTCTACCTTTAGCTCCTCATTGGGTTCGACACTCTTACTTATCGAAAACTGTTGCGATCCCCTATACTTGTGGGTTATCATTGGCATGCCCGGCTAGGACACCATCACTTTGACGGGTTGCGAAAGATGGCGCGAGGCAACCTCGTTCGCAGGCTACCTCACATCGAGCACGCCGATGAGTTGTGTGATGCGTGTCTTGCCGGGAAGCAGCGGCGCCTGCCCTTCCTCGAAAAGGCACGCTATCGGGTGCAGAAACCCCTGGAGCTTGTCCATGGGGACCTCTGTGGCCCAATCGCCCCAGCAACGCCAGGAGGGCGTCGCTACATCCTGCTGCTCGTCGATGACTACAACAGGTTCATGTGGGTGTTGCTCCTCACCTCCAAGGATGAGGCGGAGCAAGCCATCGTCAAGCAGCAAGTGGCAGCAGAGGTCGAGTGCGGCCACAAGCTACGCATGCTGCGCACGGACCATGGCAGCGAGTTCACGTCGGCCACGTTCTACAAGCACTTCGACGAGAGAAAGGGTGCAACATCACCTCACAGCCCCTTACTCGCCGCAGCAGAACAGCGTCGTCGAGCGGAGGAACCAAACTATGCTCCGGATGGCACGCTGCATGCTCAAGGCAAAACAGGTGCCGAGCATGTATTGGGGGGAGGCCGTGCTCACGGCCGTCTTCATCCTCAATCGCTCTTTCACAAGGAGCGTCGACGGCAAGACGCCTTACGAGGCATGGTACGGGAGGAAGCCCGATGTACGCTTCCTCCGCACCTTTGGCTGTGTCGGGCACGTCAAGACGGTGCGCCCACAGCTGAAGAAGCTCGACGACAGGAGCACCCCAATGGTGTTCATGGGCTACGAGACGGGCTCTAAGGCGTACAAGATGTATGACCCTGTCTCAAAGCGTGTGCATGTCTCGCGCGACGTCATCTTCGACGAAGACACGTGATGGACTTGGCAGGTGTCGGGGGAGGCCCCGGCAAGGAGCTCCTTCACCATGGAGTACCCGATGTACTCTAGGACCCCGAGAAGCAAGACCCTGGGAACTGCCACCCCGGGAAGCCCGGGAGGTGTGAATCCGGAAATAGCAACCCCGAGAACACCGTCCCCGGGTACGGTGTCCCCGGACACCCTGATGTCAAGCAAGGTGGGTCCCAGGAGGCAGTTCGCAACCCCGCCAACGGTGAGGTCGGAGCTGTTCGACACCGACGATAGCGTTGGCGCCCCCCATAGGTTTTGGCGCATGGGGGATCTCCTCGGCGAGGCTGTGCTACGTCTTGAGCTTGCGTTGGTTTTCCCCGAAGAGGAAGGGATGATGCAGCAGAGTAGCATAAGTATTTCCCTCAGTTTTTGAGAAGCAAGGTATCAATCCAGTAGGAGGCCACGCTCAAGTCCCTCGTACCTGCACAAAACGATAGCTACTCGCAACCAATGCGATTAGGGGTTGTCAATCCCTTCACGGTCACTTACGAGAGTGAGATCTGATAGATATAATATTTTTGGTATTTTTGGTATAAAGATGCAAAGTAAAAAGTAAAGGCAAAATAAAAAGCAAAGCAAGATTAAAGTGATGGAGATTGATATGATGCGAATAGACCCGGGGGGCCAAAGGTTTCACTAGTGGCTTCTCTCAAGAGCATAAGTATTCTACGGTGGGGGAACAAATTACTGTTGAGCAATTGACAAAATTGAGCATAGTTATGAGAATATCTAGGCATGATCATGTATATAGGCATCACGTCCGTGACAAGTAGATCGAAACGATTCTGCATCTACTACTATTACTCCACTCATCGACCGCTATCCAGCATGCATCTAGAGTATTAAGTTAAAAATAGAGTAAAACCTTAAGCAAGATGACGTGATGTAGAGAGATAAATTCATGCAATATGAAATAAACCCCATCTTGTTATCCTCGATGGCAACGATACAATACGTGCCTTGCTGCCCCTTCTGTCACTGGGTAAGGACACCGCAAGATCGAACCCAAAGCTAAGCACTTCTCCCATGGCAAGAACTACCAATCTAGTTGGCCAAACCAAACGGATAATTCGAAGAGACTTGCAAAGATAACCAATCATACATAAAAGAATTCAGAGAAGATTCAAATATTATTCATAGATAGACTTGATCATAAACCCACAATTCATCGTTCTCAAAAAACACACCGCAAAAAGAAGATTACATCGAATAGATCTCCACAAGAGAGGGGGAGAACTTTGTATTGAGATTCAAAGAGAGAGAAGAAGCCATCTAGCTACTAACTATGGACCCGAAGGTCTGAGGTAAACTACTCACACTTCATCGGAGGGGCTAGGATGATGTAGAAGCCCTCCGTGATGACGGCCCTCTTCTAGCAGAGCTCCGGAACAGGCCCCAAGATGGGATCTCATGGATACAGAAAGTTGCGGTGGTGGAATTAGGTTTTTGGCTCATGTTCTGATCGTTTGGGGGTACGTGTGTATATATAGTAGGAAGGAGTACGTCGGTGGAGCACCGAGGGGCCCACAAGGCAGGGGGCGCGCCCTAGGGGGGCGCCCCCACCCTCATGACCTCCTCTTTGACCCCCTGGAGTAGGGTCCAAGTCTCTTGGATCACGTTCGGTGAGAAAATCACGTTCCCGAAGATTTTATTCCGTTTGGACTCCGTTTGATATTCTGTTTCTCCGAAACACTGAAATAGGCAAAAAACAGCATTTCTAGGCTGGGCCTCCGGTTAATAGGTTAGTCCCAAAAATAATATAAAAGTGGAAAATAAAGCCCAATATAGTCCAAAATAGTAGATAATATAGCATGGAGCAATCAAAAATTATAGATACGTTGGAGACGTATCAGGCATCCCCAAGCTTAATTCCTGCTCGTCCTCGAGTAGGTAAATGATAAAAGGAGAATTTTTGATGTGGAGTGCTACTTGGCATAATTTCAATGCAAATCTTCTTAATTGTGGTATGAATATTTAGATTAGAAAGATTCAAGACAAAAGTTTATATTGACACAAAAATAATAATACTTCAAGCATACTAACAAAGCAATTATGTCTTCTCAAAATAACATGGCCAAAGAAAGTTATCCCTACAAAATCATATAGTCTGGCTATGCTCCATCTTCACCACACAAAGTATTTAAATCATGCACAACCCCGATGACAAGCCAAGCAATTGTTTCATACTCTAACTTTTTCAAAACTTTTTCAATCTTCACGCAATACATGAGCGTGAGCCATGGATATAGCACTATAGGTGGAATAGAAGAGTGGTTGTGGAGAAGACAAAAAGGAGGGGAAGATAGTCTCACATCAACTAGGCGTATCAACGGGCTATGGAGATGCCCATCAATAGATATCAATGTGAGTGAGTAGGGATTGCCATGCAACGGATGGACTAGAGCTATAAATGTATGAAAGCTCAACAAAAGAAACTAAGTGCGTGTGCATCCAACTTGCTTGCTCACGAAGACCTAGGGCAATTTTGAGGAAGCCCATCATTGGAATATACAAGCCAAGTTCTATAATGAAAAATTCCCACTAGTATATGAAAGTGACAACATATGAGACTCTCTATATGAAGAACATGGTGCTACTTTGAAGCACAATATATGAGACTCGCTATATCATGGTGCTACTTTGAAGCACAAGTGTGGAAAAAAGGATAGTAGCATTGCCCCTTTTTATTTATATTTTTTTGGGGCCTTCTTTTTTTCTTTGGCCTTTCTCTTTTTTGGGGGACAATGCTCTATTGAATGATGATCATCACACTTTTATTTATTTACAACTCAATGATTACAACTCGATTCTAAAACAAAGTATGACTCTATATGGATGCCTCCGGCGGTGTACCGGGATATGCAATGAATCAAGAGTGACAAGTATGAAAAAATTATGAACGGTGGCTTTGCCACAAATACTATGTCAACTACATGATCATGCTAAGCAATATGACAATGATGAATATGTCATGATGAACTAGATGGTGGAAAGTTGCATCGCAATATATCTCGGAATGGCTATGGAAATGCCATAATAGGTAGGTATGGTGGTTGTTTTGAGGAAGGTATATGGTAGGTGTATGATACCGGCGAAAGGTGTGCGGTATTAGGGAGGCTAGCAAAGGTGGAAGGGTGAGAGTGCGTATAATCCATGGACTCAACATTAGTCATAAAGAACTCATATACTTATTGCAAAAATCTAGAAGTTATCAAAGCAAAGTATTACGCGCATGCTCCTAGGGGGATAGATTGGTAGGAAAAGACCATCGCTCGTCCCCGACCGCCACTCATAAGGAAGACAATCAATAAATAAAGCATGCTCCGACTTCATCACATAACGGTTCACCATATGTGCATGCTACAGGAATCACAAACTTTAACACAAGTATTCTTTAAATTCACAACTACTCAACTAGCATGACTTTAATATTATCACCTCCATATCTCAAAACAATTATCATGCTTCAATCTTTTCTTAGTATTCAACACACTCAAAAGAAAGTTTCACAAATCTTGAATACCAAGCATATTATTATTAAGCAAATTACCATGCTATTAAGAGACTCTCAAAATAATTTAAGTGAAGCATGAGAGATCAATAGTTTCTTTAAAATGAATCCACCACCATGCTCTAAAAGATCTAAGTGAAGCACATAGAGCAAAATTATAACAACAAAAGATATAAGTGAAGCACATAGAGCAAAACTACTTAGCTTAAAAGATATAAGTGAAGCACATAGAGTATTCTATCAAATTTTAATTCATGTATGGCTCTCTCAAAATGTGTGTACATCAAGGATGATTGTGGCATACTAATACACAAAGACACAAATAATGCAAGACTCTCCAAGCAAAACACATATCATGTTGGTGAATAAAAATATAGCTCCAAGTAAATTACCGACGGAAGTGGACGAAAGAGGGGATGCCTTCCGGGGCATCCCCAAGCTTTGAATTTTGGTGTCCTTGGATTATCTTGGGGGTGCCATGGGCATCCCCAAGCTTAGGCTCTTGCCATTCCTTGTTCCATGATCCATCAAAAGAATTCACCCAAAACTTGAAAACTTCACAACACAAAACTCAAAATAGAAAACTCGTGAGCTGCGTTAGCGAAAGAAAACAAACGACCACTTCAAGGTACTGTAATGAACTCATTCTTTATTTATATTGGTGTTAAACCTACTGTATTCCAACTTTTCTATGGGTTATAAACTATTTTACTAGCCATAGATTCATCATAATAAGCAAACAACACACGAAAAACAGAATCTGTCAAAAACAGAAGAGTCTGTAGTAATCTATATCTAGCGCAAGATATGGAACCCCAAAAATTCTAAAATAAATTTCTGGACGTGAGGAATTTATCTATTAATCATCTTCAAAAAGAATTAACTAAATAGCACTCTTCAAATAAAAATGACAGCAGTTCTCGTGAGCGCTAAAGTTTCTGTTTTTTACAGCAAGTTCAACAAGACTTTCCCCAAGTCTTCCCAACGGTTCTACTTGGCACAAACACTAATTAAACACAAAAAAACACAACCAAAACATAGGCTAGATAATTTATTTATTACTAAGCAGGAGAAAAAAACAAGGAATAAAAATAAAATTGGGTTGCCTCCCAACAAGCGCTATCGTTTAACGCCCCTAGCTAGGCATAAAAGCGAGGATAGATCTAGGTATTGCCATCTTTGGTAGGCAATCCATAAGTGGCTCTCATGATAGTTGCATATGGAAATTTTATTTTCTTTCTAGGAAAGTGTTCCATGCCCTTTTTAATGGAAATTGAAATCTAATATTCCCTTCCTTCATATCAATAATCGCACCAACCATTCTAAGGAAAGGTCTACCAAGAATAATAGGGCAAGAAGGATTGCAATCTATATCAAGAACAATGAAATCTACGGGCACATAATTCCTATTTGCAACAATAACAACATCATTAATTCTTCCCATAGGTTTCTTAATAGTGGAATCCGCAAGATGCAAGTTTAGAGAGCAATCATCAAAATTACGGAAATCTAGTAAATCACACAAAGTCTTGGGAATAGTAGAGACAATAGCACCCAAATCACACAAAGCATAAAACTCATAATCTTTAATTTTAATTTTAATAGTTGGTTCCCACTCATCATAGAGTTTTCTAGGGATAGAAACTTTCAACTCAAGTTTTTCTTCAAAAGATTGCATCAAGGCATCAACAATATGTTCGGTGAAGGCTTTATTTTGACTATAAGCATGTGGAGAATTTAGCACGGATTGCAACAAGGAAATAAAATCAATTAAAGAACAACTTTCATAATTAAATTCCTTGAAATCCAATATAGTGGGTTTAGCAACATCTAGATTTTTATTTCTTTCAATCCCACTTTCATCAATTTCATCATTAAGATCTAAATACTCCGAATTTTTAGAACGCCTTCTAGGTAAAGGAAGATCATATTCAGTTTCATCAAGATTCATATTGCAAAACAAAGATTTAATAGGGGACACATCAATAACTTTTAGATCTTCATCTTGATTTTCATAGGAATTGGAGGAACACGCTTTAATAAAGGCATCTTTGGAAGCACGCATCCTAGCGGTTCTTTCCTTGCACTCATCAATGGAAATTCTCATGGCTTTGAGAGACTCATTGATATCATGCTTAGGAGGAATAGATCTAAGCTTTAAAGAATCAACCTCAAGAGAAATTCTATCAACGTTTCTAGCCAAATCATCAACTTTAAGCAATTTCTCCTCAAGCAAAGCATTAAAATTCTTTTGTGAATTCATAAATTCTTTAACACTATTCTCAAATTCAGAGGGCATCTTATTATAATTTCCATAAGAGTTGTTGTAGGAATTCCCATAATTATTAGAAGGATTACTAGGATATGGCCTAGGATTAAAATTCCCTCTATAAGCGTTGTTACCAAAATTATTCCTACCAACAAAATTCACATCCATAGATTCATTGTTATTCTCAATCAAAGTAGACAAAGGCATATCATTAGGATCAGAAGAAACACTCTTAGTAGCAAATAATTTCATAAGTTCATCCATCTTTCCACTCAACACATTAATTTCTTCTATCGCATGCACTTTTTTATTAGAAGATCTTTCAGTATGCCATTGAGAATAATTAACCATAATATTATCTAGGAGTTTAGTAGCATCTCCTAAAGTGATTTCCATAAAAGTGCCTCCCACGGCCGAATCTAAAAGATTTCTAGAAGCAAAATTCAATCCGGCATAAAAATTTATAATCATCCACAAATTCAAACCATGAGTAGGGCAATTACGTATCATTAATTTCATTCTCTCCCAAGCTTGTGCAACATGTTCATGATCAAGTTGCTTAAAATTCATAATGTCGTTTCTAAGAGAGATGATCTTAGCGGGAGGGAAATACTTAGAGATAAAAGCATCTTTGCACTTGTTCCATGAATCAATACTATTTTTAGGCAAAGACGAAAACCAAGCTTTAGCACGATCTCTAAGCGAAAAAGGAAATAGCTTCAATTTAATGACATCATTATTGACATCTTTTTTATTTTGCATATCACATAAATCAACGAAGTTATTCAGATGAGTAGCGGCATCTTCACTAGGAAGGCCGGCGAATTGATGTTTCATAACAAGATTCAACAAAGCAGCATTAATTTCACAAGATTCAGCATCGGTCAGAGGAGCAATCGGAGTGCTAAGGAAATCATTATTATTGGTATTGGTGAAGTCACACAAGGTAGTATCTTGAGCCATCGCGACAAACAAGCAAACTAGCACACAAGCAAACAAAAAGCAAACGGGCAAAAGAGGCAAATAGAGAGGGAGGATAGAGAGAGAGGGCGAATAAAACGGCAAGGGTGAATTGGGGGGAGAGGAAAACGAGAGGCAAATGGCAAATAATGTAATGCGAGAGATATGGATTGTGATGGGTACTTGGTATGTTGACTTTTTGCGTAGACTCCCCGGCAACGGCGCCAAAAATCCTTCTTGCTACGTCTTGAGCTTGCGTTGGTTTTCCCCGAAGAGGAAGGGATGATGCAGCAGAGTAGCGTAAGTATTTCCCTCAGTTTTTGAGAACCAAGGTATCAATCCAGTAGGAGGCCACACTCAAGTCCCTCGTACCTGCACAAAACGATAGCTACTCGCAACCAACGCGATTAGGGGTTGTCAATCCCTTCACGGTCACTTACGAGAGTGAGATCTGATAGATATAATATTTTTGGTATTTTTGGTATAAAGATGCAAAGTAAAAAAGTAAAGCCAAAATAAAAAGCAAAGCAAGATTAAAGTGATGGAGATTGATATGATGAGAATAGACCCGGGGCCATAGGTTTCACTAGTGGCTTCTCTCAAGAGTATAAGTATTCTACGGTGGGTGAACAAATTACTGTTGAGCAATTGGCAGAATTGAGCATAGTTATGAGAATATCTAGGCATGATCATGTATATAGGCATCACGTCTGTGACAAGTAGATCGAAACAATTCTGCATCTACTACTATTACTCCACTCATCGATCGCTATCCAGCATGCATCTAGAGTATTAAGTTAAAAATAGAGTAACGCCTTAAGCAAGATGACATGATGTAGAGAGATAAATTCATGCAATATGAAATAAACCCCATCTTGTTATCCTTGATGGCAACGATACAATACGTGCCTTGCTGCCCCTTCTGTCACTGGGTAAGGACACCGCAAGATCGAACCCAAAGCTAAGCGCTTCTCCCATAGCAAGAACTACCAATCTAGTTGGCCAAACCAAACGGATAATTTGAAGAGACTTGCAAATATAACAAATCATACATAAAAGAATTCAGAGAAGATTCAAATATTATTCATAGATAGACTTGATCATAAACCCACAATTCATCGATCTCAACAAACACACCGCAAAAAGAAGATTACATCGAATAGATCTCCACAAGAGAGGGGGAGAACTTTGTATTGAGATTCAAAGAGAGAGAAGAAGCCATCTAGCTACTAACTCGACCCGAAGGTCTGAGGTAAACTACTCACACTTCATCGGAGGGGCTAGGATGATGTAGAAGCCCTCCGTGATGACGGCCCTCTTCTGGCGGAGCTCCGAAACAGGCCCCAAGATGGGATCTCGTGGATACAGAAAGTTGCAGCGGTGGAATTAGGTTTTGGCTCCCGTTCTGATCATTTGGGGGTACGTGTGTATATATAGGAGGAAGGAGTACGTCGGTGGAGCACCGAGGGGCCCACGAGGCAGGGGGGCGCGCCCCCCACCCTCGTGACCTCCTCTTTGACCCCCTGGAGTAGGGTCCAAGTCTCCTGGATCACGTTCGGTGAGAAAATCACGTTCCCAAAGATTTTATTCCGTTTGGACTCTGTTTGATATTCTGTTTCTCCGAAACACTGAAATACGCAGAAAACAGTATTTCTGGGATGGGCCTCCGGTTAATAGGTTAGTCCCAAAAATAATATAAAAGTGGAAAATAAAGCCCAATATAGTCCAAAACAGTAGATAATATAGCATGGAGCAATCAAAAATTATAGAAATGTTGGAGACGTATCAGGCTGCGGCAACACCGCAACAGCCCGAGGAAGAGGATGTTGATGACGACGACGTCTTGCATCTGATGGCCAGCGAGGAGCTGACCACGTTCGCAGAGGCTGAGCAAGAGGATTGCTGGCGCCACGCGATGCTGGACGAGCTGGTGTCGACCAACGACAACGCCACTTGGACACTCACCACACTGCCTGCTGGGCACCGAGCCATCGGGCTCAAGTGGGTGTTCAAAGTCAAGAAGGACAAGCACGGTGCCATTGTCAAGCACAAGGCATGCCTCGTCGCAAAGGGCTACATGCAGCATGAGGGAGTGGACTTCCAGGAAGTCTTCGCTCCAGTGGCAAGGCTGGAGTCCGTGCGGCTCATCCTTGCCGTGTGTCAGGGATATACCCCGTGGCGTAAACCGGCCGGAAGTATAAACCGGCCGGACTGGATGACTCACTGGTAACCCGCCCGGAGCTTGGCGGTTCACGGGCTACCCGCCCGGTCTTGGCGGTTCACTAGTAACCCGGCGGGCGGGTCAGATGGATGACGAGGCCCATGGCCCAGAAGGCCGGTTCACGTTTAATGGTGGGCCGGTTTATGAGAAAAGCACAAGGAATATTCCCTTACAAAGGAGGCAAGACCAGGACTCCACTTGTAATAGAGTAATCCTAGTCCTAATAGGACTAGTCATGTAAACCGCCCCTTCAACATATATAAGGAGGGGCAGGGCTCCCCAAAAGGGGACAAGTTCCACAAGTTAGGTTTAGACAATAGCTCTCGAGATAGAGCACTCTTGTAACTGTGATGATCATCATCAATATCAATGAAGCAGGATGTAGGCTTTTACCTCCACCGTGAGGGGTCGAACCTGGGTAAAACATCGCGTCTCTTGTCCCGCTCAACCCCTCTCAAGCTACCACATAGATGCGTTGGCCTCGCGACTAAGTCCTGACACTAAGGACATCTGCTGTGACAATTCCACGACAGTTGGCGCCCACCATGGGGCCTGCGCACGGTAGTGTTTGAGTTCTTGGAGGGATTTTTTTCCAAGGTTTCGAGAAGCTCGCAATTGGCTGGATGAAGAAGTATGAGTTTTGATTTCAAAACAAATTAGGGTTTGGAGTTTCTGCTGTGCGCCTCTGACGCAACGTGATTCGTCAGATCTGAAGTTAAAGTCAACTTTGCTGCATGGATTGATGACGCTAAATAAACCGGCGTGGGACAGCGCGGACGTCTTGAACCGTCGTGCGCGTCGCTGCAGATCGAGAAGGATCGCATGTATCATCGCACATGTTGCTAGGTGATCCATCGAATTCGACTTCACTGTTTTGCCTCCACACGTGACCGGGTAATCCGTCTGGATTAGTTATCAATCATGATGTCAGATGCAAAAACTGAGTCAGCAAGGGGACGAGACTAGTCCGGTCAAGTTACTGTGCAGAATCGGTCCACCACTCAGACTCGTCCCTGCCATAGCCCGTTGCTCCTCCGCAAGCCGTCCAACGGGTCATCCCCACCATCTGCTGAGTTGTGTGCCCGGACGCCCGTCGCTTTGACCGGCTCAGCACGCCTGAAACCTCACCTTCGTGGCATCATCGAACCTCCAAGCAGCTGAAGACTGCCGCCGCTTCACCTCGTTGCCAGGAGCTTACCTCTGCTGCAAAAGCCGGCCCTGCCGTGTCCTTGGCCGCATGTTGAGCCGGCATGTCCTGCTGAACCGTCATGGCCTTCCGCCGTCTTGTGGCCGAGCGCCTCGCTGTTTTTACTCGAAGCGCATGACTTTCCATCCGAATGATGTTGTCCCTGTGCAAAGGAATCAAGTGGTAGTGCCAGGGAGTATTATTCCAAGCAATGAAGATACGCAAGCTTAAATTAGCTATTGTACCTACGAGCAGATTAGGGGAAAACTATGCAACAGTGTACATGCATATACAGTGGTGGCGGATCAAAGACAATGCCTAGCTTCCAGTCACTCCTGCTCTACTTCACCGGGGCTCTCTCGCTGCAGCCCAAGTCGCCACTGGCCGGTCAAAGTTGCCACAAGTAAAAACGACCAGGTGGTATCCATCTAAAGTTTATTTTATTAAACATATTGTTTTTATCAAAGAACAATTACTTGGTCTTCTAATATTTTTGCAGGACCGCTACGATAAGGTGTCACCTAAGGGGGCGCATCAACATCGCTTTTTGCATTGGTGTTTGTCCGTGCTAGGATGCTCGACGGATATACGTGCAAGTCGCCGCCCCAATGTTCGGATTACATCCGTTCGCACCTGCCGCCGATTCGTGCATCTACACCGGTTAAACAACATCATGTTTGAATCGCCACCCGCGCCGCTTTACAAACGCCATGAACGACTCGTCCATCTTCCCTCACGGAGGTTCACGCGTCCGCGCCGGCTTACAATGCCACGGCCGACTCATATGTTGTTCAGGCGAATCAGGTGATATCCCTCTAAGTATAATTTAGCACATATTGTTTTTGTCAGAGAGCAATTACTTTGGTCTTGGCATTTTATATGCAGGACAATTGGTCATTGCAAAACCGATGGCCGGATCATGGATATATAAATTGCATAATTACTGTCATGTGCTAGCATATGACCGTGCCACAATGATCAAAGAATATGTGTGTAAGACGCCGCCCTTGTGGCCCGGACTACTTCGACTCACCGAGACCGCACCCGCGATTAACTCGCCCGTCCGTGCCGGTTTACAACACCGGTGAAGATTTTCCCCGTCCGCATCGGCTTATAACGCCGCGGCCGACTCATCTATCGGAGCCGCCACTGATGCTGCGGTCGTCTTTGCTGTCCGTCTCTCACGGTCCTGGTCTACATCAACATACCGGGCCGCACCTGTCTGCATGAGCTGTTTATTGGGTATGAGCAAGTCACAGCCTGGGTAGCCCGGTTTTCTTTCAAATTGGAGACAAATTATCATCAACCGCCGTTTGCACTGGATGGTTCAATGGGCAGGCGCACAAGTCGCCGCCACTACAGTTTTGATTAAACTTCAAATCGCCAGTTGGAAGGAACCATTGGCCGAGTTGCTGACACGGCTCATATGGGATCATTTACAACCCGCCGCAGTTACCTCAACCTTCTATGGATTCACATCGTGCTATCAATGCCAATGATATACAAGTTATGCCGGTTTACATCACGGTCAAATATGGAGAGTCTCAAGCCAACTCCTCGAGTCACCTTTGAGACTCGGGGGCTACGATGACATGACTCAGCGAATCTTGCCAGTTTCAGCAAATTTAAGAACCCCAGGACGATGAAGGGAAGGATAACCCGGTCCCGGAGGCTACTGTTATATTGATGAAAGTTTAAAGGCCGTCAGAAAATTTCCGGCTTAGAAAGTATATGACAGTTATAAAATCCCGGCTCGATGAAGAAGTTCTGGGTCATCAGAAATGACTCAGGTTTACAATCCGGTTCAAGAAAAATCTATTCTCCTACAAAGCTCTGAAGCGCTCAAATCCGGTTTAACAATGTCCGGTTCAAAAGGGAATTAACTTCTCGCAAGTTCGAGTTTAAAGGCCGTCAGAAAATTTCCGGCTAAAAATAAAGATTCCGGTTTGAAATCCAGTTCAAGGGAAAGATATCTCCCACAATGCTTTGAAGCTCTCAATATCCGATTCAAGATCCCGGTTCAAGAAGAATTTATCTCTTGCAAAAAGTTAAAAATTGCCAAAGAGGACCTGCTGCCATGATGCGCGGTTCAAACATGGGTATCCCGCCTTACTGGCCTGACATATTATTGATCACATGGGGGCTTCTGCTTCATAAAGCGGGGTCTCTGTTCTTTTACATCATGCGTGGTTACACGGAGCTGTTCTGTCTTAAAGCGGCCTCCGGTTTACCCCTTGAAAATTTTATAAACATCACTTGGGGGCTTGGTCGTGTCCGAATCAATGCAATACCTCTTGATAGGCGAGAGCCACCAGATCACTTGGGGACTTGGTCACGTCTAAACCAGTCATGCCTCTTGATCGACCTAAGGCCACAGAATCACTTGGGGGCTTGGTCGAACCCGAACCATTGCCATGCCACTTGATCGGCATAAATGCCACGATTTCATTTGGGGACCTGGCTGACTTGAACCATAGCTACACCTATCGGGAGCTTGGTCGTGTCCGACCATGGTAACGCCATCTGATCAGCTCAAATAAGCCTCTTTTTGCAAACGGTTTTGTCATTGCCTTTGCTTCACATTTTTCTTTGAAAGATATTTCTTTCTTTTTATTGCGTTTTTTTAAACCAACAAATTCTTAAACCGGTTCAAACTGTCAATTACAAATTGACGGAACACGGTCAAATATTAATCCGGAGACTATCTGCCCGGTTTGATTTTCTGTTACCATCCTATTATGGAGTAAACCGGTGTTTATCAACCCGGCTCGGCTTTCAACTACAAGTTGTCAGTACACGATCAAATTATAATCCGGAGACTATCAGCCCGGTCTGGTTTGACTACGAGTCGCCAATATTATATATGGTTAAACCGGTGTTTATCACAACCCGGTACGGTTTTATCATAAACCGGCACAATATGAAAGGAGTTATCATTACTCAAGATTGGGGTTATCACTCTTACTACAAAAGTTGGTAAAACCAACAATGTGATTCAATGTCACAGCTATGATGTATTTCATATTTGATTATTCTTAAGTGCAGCCTCGGTTATAAACCCAGGTTATATGTCAGGCATCATGACCAGTCCGGCAGTAAACCGCCAGGACACTTTAAACTTGTTGTATGCAGAAACAGGTTGAATAAAGTATGACGATAAATTATCCGGTGTTTATTAAACCGGCCTGGCTTTCGACTATAAGTCGCCAATATATATTTGGATTGCGCCATTGGAATCATGCGCTTATAAATCATTGGGTTATATTATTCAGATAGCCAAACTTGGCTGAATTTCCATTATGATGTTGAATGAATAAGGTTTTCATACCGGATTATGTTATCTTGAATAGCCAACATGGCTGGATTTTATTATGGTTATTAATAACAGGTATTATTGAGGTTTTTAAAGTCGCTTTAGCGCAATAGCTATTATATTGTCAATGGATATGGTTTATTTTACAATTGAAGGAATAGTGCTGCAGGCTCACGACCCGACACTTGGGGGCTACATTATTCAACTGAAGATTATATCAAGGGAGATTTACATTTTTTCCCCTAACTTGTCCCGACCTCATCTTTACCCCTAAATAAAAACAGTGCTCAACTTTACCCCTCTCCCGTTAAGTGCGCTTATAGAAATACCCTTCCGTACATTTTCCTTCCAGTCAAAGGCCTTTGACCGTTAAGTGCGCGTGTAGAAAAATCTAACGGTCAAAGCCCTTTGACTGGGCGGAAAATATACGGAAGGGCATTTCTATAAGCGCACCTAACGGAAGAGGGGCAAAGTTGAGCACTGTTTTTATTTAGGGGTAAAGATGAGGTCGGGACAAAGTTAGGGGGGAAATGGAATTGGCCCTATCAAATATGCAAGTCTCATGTCGCTGCAAATATGCAAGTCTCATGTCGCTGCAAGCATGCACCATGACACTTGGGGACTAATGCAAAGTCATTTTTTGCTCACCTTATTAAAGACCCGACTCATCACATTGTAATGAGCCGGCCCTTGGGGGCTACCAATTGCCTCTATCAACAATTTAAGGTACAAAGCTTTTTTAGGGTCCACTGCTCAGTTGGTAAAGCGCAAGGCTCTTAACCTTGTGGACGTGAATTCAAGCCCCGTGATGGGGGTTACATCATATGATGTTATTTTCATTGAAGAATATATCAAAATCCCAGCTCAATATTATCTTACTGAGCCGGCCCTTGGGGGCTACACGTTGCTGTTCAAAATTTACAAGATTATATTTACAAAGTCCCTGCTCATTATTGCATAATGACCTGACCCCTGGGGGCTACACTGGTTGAAGTTTTTATGAGCATCAAGCAATTACAAGTCCCAGGTTGCTGCAAGCATGACAACCCGGCACTTGGGGGCTACATATGTGGAATACTCAATTCTGACTAGCGACTGGGATGAACAACATGGATTTCTTCAAAATTGGTAACATTTATATTGAAGCAAGTCTTAAGCCATCACTTTGTTCTGCTCAAGATTTGGGGGCTACAGGTATTATATTATTATCGAAGAAATATTTTCAAATTCTCTGTTTGAGCAAACCAGATTGACCCGGCGTCACCAATCATTATGACCCTGTGGCTGCAACCCGGCGTCATCAATAATCATGAACCGGCGTTGTGAACCGGCGTTGGCAACAATCATAACCCGGCGTCTATCAACGGTCATAATCCGGGATCATCAGTTTTTATAACCCGGCCATTTTGGTAATGTTCAACCGGCAAGTTTTACATCTTCAAACCGGCTGAATATCAGATAAGTATTTCAAGACCCATATTTCTTAAACCGCTTTGGGAGCTGAGTCAAAGGAGTTATTCTTCACAATATTTCTCGGTGACAAACCAATGTCGGCAAATTGATTATGAAGCTGGTCTGTTGACCCGGATTTCCCAGAAGGAGGAAATAACAAGGACTTAAGGATGATCAGGTACCGGTTTACAAAAAAAATTTAACCCAGAGCATAACCCGTCAAATTTGCTCTTGAGTTTATGTTGCAGATCAGTTTAACATGGATAAATCCAAATTAAACTGGGGGCTAATGTCGGGGATATACCCCGTGGCGTAAACCGGCCGGAAGTATAAACCGGCCGGACTGGATGACTCACTGGTAACCTGCCCGGAGCTTGGCGGTTCACAGGCTACCCGCCCGGCTTGGCGGTTCATTAGTAACCCGGCGGGTGGGTCAGATGGATGACGAGGCCCATGGCCCAGAAGGCCGGTTCACGTTTAATGGTGGCCCGGTTTATGAGAAAAGCACAAGGAATATTCCCTTACAAAGGAGGCAAGACCAGGACTCCAGTTGTAATAGAGTAATCCTAGTCCTAATAGGACTAGTCATGTAAACCGCCCCTTCAACATATATAAGGAGGGGCAGGGCTCCCCAAAAGGGGACAAGTTCCACAAGTTGGACAAGTTAGGTTTAGACAATAGCTCTCGAGATAGAGCACTCTTGTAACTGTGATGATCATCATCAATATCAATGAAGCAGGATGTAGGCTTTTGCCTTCACCGTGAGGGGCCGAACCTGGGTAAAACATCGCGTCTCTCGTCCCGCTCAACCCCTCTCAAGCTACCACATAGATGCGTTGGCCTCGCGACTAAGTCCTGACACTAAGGACATCTGCCGTGGCAATTCCACGACATCGTGGCTGCTCACCGCGGTTGGGAGGTACACCACATGGACGTCGAGTCGGCGTTTCTCAACGGCGACCTTAACGAGGAGGTGTACGTCTTCCAGCCACCAGGGTTCGTTGCCAAGAACCACGAGCAAGGCGTGTACAGGCTACACAAGGCCCTGTATGGTCTTCGGCAAGCCCCAAGGGCGTGGAACGCCAAGCTCGATGCAAGCCTCGCATCTCTTGGGTTCTCACACAGCGCTTCTGAGCACGGCGTGTACTCGCGTGGCACCGTGAACACGCTGCTCATCGTCGGCATCTACGTCGATGACCTGGTCATCGCCGGGGCAGAGCCTGAAGAGGTTCAACGCTTCAAGGGAGAGATGCATCGTCTCTTCAGCATGAGCGACCTTGGGCTGCTCCGGTACTACCTCGGGCTGGAAGTGAACCAGGAGGGTGGCCGCATCACGATCACACAGACGGCCTACGCCACCAAGATGCTTGAGCGAGCAGGCATGAAGGACTGCTATGCTGTGCATGCTCCAATGGAGGCACGACTGAAGCTCAGCAAGGAGAGCCCCGAGAAGGCGGTGGATGCCACACTCTACTGCAGCATCATCGGGAGTCTCAGGTATCTCGTGCACACCCGACCGGACATCATGTTCGTTGTCGGATACCTGAGTAGGTTCATGGAAGCTCCGGCAAGCGATCACCTCACTGTCGTCAAGCACCTGCTCCGGTACATCGCGGGAACGCTCACGCATGGATGCATGTATCGTCGTGGTGACAGCGAGAGCTTGGTCGGATACAACGACTCCGACCACGCTGGTGACGTGGACTCCCGGAAGAGCACCTCGGGCATACTATTCCTTCTCGGGAATAGTCCCATCAGCTGGCAATCAGTGAGGCAGAAGGTTGTCGCCGTATCGTCGTGTGAGGCGGAGTACATCGCGGTAGCTACAGCGGCCTGTCAAGGCATTTGGCTTGATCGCCTTCTCGGCGAGATGCTGAATCAGGACACCGCCCCTGCGCTCATCTTCATCGACAAGAAGTCGGCGATTTCCCTCTGCAAGAATCCAGTGCTTCACGACCGCAACAAGAACATCGATCTCCGCTATCACTTCATATGTGACTGCGTCGAGAAGGGCACGGTGATCGTGGAGTTCATCAGGACTGGTGAACAGAAAGCGGACATCTTGACCAAGTCACTTGGTCGTGTCCGGTTTCAGAAGTTGCGCGACAAGGTCGGGATCATCGACACCAAGCTCCTTCAACAAGGTTGAGGGGGAGAATGTTGAGTCAACCTTGGTCTTCCGGTGCATACACGGCAGCAACAGCATTTACGTAGCTAGATGCATGCATGGCTGCATGTCGGCAGCAGTAGCAAAGTTATTTACCTACGAAGTAAATAGGCAGGTCGGCAAGTCGGCAACACTTGCGTGGATTACCAGTTAAGGCAAGCTAGCTAGTAACTAGTAGCAGTTTCTAGTGTGGTACACGTATGAGATGAGGTGGCCAGCTAGTAGAAATATCTTAGCCCATAGTCGGTTTGTAAGCACTATATAAGGGGTTGCACCCTCCCGGTTGTAAAATAATTCCACTCCATTCAGCTTGAATACAAGGCAAGTAGCCAATTTCAGCTCCACAACAAGTAGTACGTGAGCTCCACTTCTAGTACGTGTGTGTGTGTGAGTTCATCTGTTCGTGAGTGAGAGTGAGAGCAGCTTGTGTGCAGCCGCTGGCTAGCTAGGCTTCCTCTGTTAGAGTACAAGTGAGAGCTAGCCGCTTGTAGTTCGGGCCAACAATTGCAACATATTCTAAATTTGTATGAGGATTGTTCAGGGCAGACAATCAATACGGACAAGACGTCAATCATGTTCAGCAAGAACACGAAAGAAGGAGATAGGAGAGGTATGATGAACGACATGGGGCTGCAAAAGGAGACTTGGAATGAAAAATATTTGGGCATGCCGGTGTTTGTGGGTCACTCCAAGAACAAAGCGTTTGCCTATATTAAGGACCGCGTGTGGAAACGGATCCAAGGATGGATGGAGAAAATGTTGAGCAAGGCTGGGAAAGAGATACTGATTAAAGTGTGTGCACAAGCTATTCTGACGTACACGATGTCAGTTTTTAATCTTACTAAGGGGCTATGTGAACAGATGACGACCATGATTTGTAGGTACTTCTGGGCACAGCAGGACCATGATAAGAAAATTCATTGGTTGTCAGCAGAGAAATTTACTTTACCGAAGAAAGATGGAGGTTTGGGCTATAAAGATCTGCATACTTTTAATATGGCAATGTTGGCAAAGCAAGGATGGCGGCTGCTCCAAAATCCGGATAGTTTGTGCGGGCGAGTTCTGAAGGCAAGGTACTTTCCAGATACTGACATGCTACATGCAGAACCAAGGGAAGGGATCTCTTATACTTGGAGAAGTATCCTAAAAGGGGTGCAGATTATAAAGCAAGGAATTATCAAGAGGGTAGGGACGGCACAAGCATTAAGGTGTGGGAGGACCCTTGGTTGCCGAGGAACTGGGACCGAAGGCCATTTTTGCTGGGAGGAAACACACTGATTGAGAGGGCTGCTGAACTATTGGATCCAGTTGTAGGTGGCTGGGATATGCAGTTGGTGAATTCTATTTTCCTTAAGCCTGATGCGGACGTCATCCTATCAATCTCGGTAAAGGAAGATATGAAGGATGCATGGGCGTGGCACTTTGATACCCAAGGCGTTTTTTCGGTGAAATCTGCTTATAGGCTTCAGCGTCAATTGAATGAAGTAGCGAGAGGCGCACCTGGTGCAGTGGATGTCGGAGATGAGCCTAGCTTCACGTGCAAATCAATATGGCAATCTCCCCGTCCCATGAACATCCAACAGTTCCTGTGGCGTTTGGCACATGACAGTCTCCCACTCGGTAGCAACTTGAAAAGGAAGGGAATAGAGTTGGACACGTTGTGCCGATGTGCCAACGATTCGATGAGGATGGAGGCCATCTATTTTTTAAATGCAAGCTAGTAAGGAAAGTGTGGAGTCTGATGGGATTAGAAAACATCCGACAGCAATGTATGAACCTAACTGATCCAAAGCAGATTACTTTTTACTTGCTAAGTGCCGACCTTGAAGCCAAAACCAAATGCATTAGTCTGCTTTGGAACTGGTGGGAGTGTAGGAACAAGGTGAATTTTGAGGGAAAAAGTTTTGCTGTTGTTTTTCAGGCTGTTTCTGATGCAAAGGAGTATTTAGAGTTCTTTGCACAGCGCAAAGATTCAAATCCGAAAAAGGTGCAAAGGTGGAAGCCCCCGCCACAAGATATTCTAAAGATTAACGTTGATGGAAGTTTCCATAGTGACAAGAAGTGTGGTGGCTGGGGGTTTGTGATCCGAGACCACATGGGAGATGTGATTGGTGCAGGTGCTGGAAGGGTGGAGTACGCCCAAGATGTCCTACAGGTGGAGGCTGAAGCGTGTGTGCATGCTTTGAACTATGCCCAGGAGTGGGGAATGACCAACGTCTTGGTAGAGACGGATGCGCAGATTTTGGTACAAGCTATCACTGACTCGAAGAACTACGATCTAGCGCCAAATGGAGTCCTTTTTAGGGGATTTAATGCCCATGCTATGTTGCATTTTAGTTCTTTTTCTATCTCCTTTTGCCCACGGGTTTGTAATATTGTTGCGGATGCTCTTGCGACGCACGGGTCGAAGATGGTGCATGTGTCCCAAGCCATATGGCCAGGCGCTGCTCCTATTTTTATCCGAGACTTGATTGCCGGCGATATTGCTGGGCACAGTGGTTAATTGAAATGAAATTTCATAGTTCAAAAAAAAGGTTTTAGTTTTTGGTTTGTGTTTTTTTCGTATCTAAATGAGATGGCTGAAACTTGGCTATTTCACAATTTTCGGTGAAATCTCTTACGAAATAGCAAAACGAAAATTTGAATTTTGGAACAAAAAATGGAAAAAGTTTAACCAAAATTTTGAAATCAACCAGAACAGAAGTTTATCAATCCGACATAACCCTCATGCTATAAATATAATGTTTGGACTCAGCCAAACCGTATTGGGAACATTCCAGAAGTTGGGCTAGGCAAAAAAATCAAATCAATCAAACTTTTTTGGCTGAAAAAGACATAATGGGCCTGGGAACATTCCAGAAGTTGGGCTAGGCAAAAAAAATCAAATCAATCAAACTTTTTTGGCTGAAAAAGACATAATGGGCCTGACTGAGACGCCCGGATTTGGGCCGAAATTCAAAACTATCCCGCGCCAAGCTACAGGCTAGGCACACCTGCCCCTGCAGGATGCATCTCTCCACCGGCATTCATGGCATCGTCGTGCCCGGCACGCCCTTGGACCTACCGTTGTTGATGCCTCTGTCGATCACTCCACCACCGTCATCTTGTGCTCTATGCTGCACCAGGCATCATTCCCTGGCCGAGGGCGGAATCTCGTCCACTGAGAGGACCCTATGGTGAAGGTGATGAGACGCCATGCCACGTGCAACCTCGACTCCATGGCATGTTATTTACCGATGCACACACTAGCTCTGTTCGTGGTCTATTCTTCAACAATAGGAACACAAACCGTTATATGCAGTGGTGTGTACACAATTGCAAGAATTGATTAATGATGCTTTTACCCAGCATGAGTGGCAGCATAGTATCTGGATCCTGCACCCATCTTGCCTTAGGCGTCCTCTTGGTCTTATTTGACTTCATAAGTTTGCCCGAATTTAAACAATGTGTGCATGTGTGTGTTTCGCTTTGTGCATCATAGTCATGTAAAGAACGGGTGTGTGCACGTTATGGTTGTACCGCTTCATAATATATGAATCAATAAAGCAACGGGACTCAAGAACTGGTCATCTCGTGGATGTCAAAAAAAGATGGGACTCAAGATTTGTTTTCCGATGCATCAACTATATGCCGGCTCTACTATTTATACACATGAAAGGTTAGGGTGTGCCTCCACATCATGGATTGCTATTCACCAGGTTTTAAAAGGTCATACGAATTGATTTACACGGCCGCTAGCAACCTTATCTGCCAAAGATATCTACACAACATGCTTATCTTCAGTGCACTGACTGTTGAGCTTTGGAGGAGCCCTCATGGTTTGACGTGCAGTCGAGGAACGGCCAAGAAGTGTAGGAGTGACTGTGTGACTCGTTGATTGGGCCACGAAACGAAGCCCGCGAGGTCTTGGCTTGCGACTATCTAGCGATGACATCGCTGCTCCGAGTCCGTGAAGCAAACATTTCGGTGAGCCCGGGCAGCTTACCAGGGTGGTTGGTTGCTGGCTTTGCCCTTCTCCATCCGCAGTGTTAGTTAGAAAGAGAACGAAGGATAAACGAGGCCAGCCTTCCTCTCTTATTTTGCTTCACTGGAAGCAGGAGCGAATCTACTGTACAGGCTTTAACAGGCTTGAGCCTGCCCTTCAACTAGATCAATTAGGCATTTGCTGCTTATGATACAGGGCCCAGCCCAGCAAATCTGCTGCTTTTGGCCCATCTCAGTGTCTCTCGCTTGTTTGAGCCTGCCCTACAATTACGTTCTAGATTCGCTGCTGACTAGAAGGTATCGCTCATTCCGGTGTCTTCCATTCCAACGATACTCTCGAAATAGTTTTTGGTCAAGCATGAACACAGCCAAACCAGCAAGCCAAGACGATGCACTATTGCAAGGGCTTATCATCTTCTAAAGATAAGAAGATAGGATATCTGGGTTATAATTTATAAACGCATACATGCCACCTCTGTGGTTCTGAGGGCACATGCACCTGCCAACTGGCATTATTGAATTATTGGTACTGCATGCGGTTACCGAAGTTACGCTTTCATAACTCAACATGCTATCCACACAATTGTGACATTTCTCTATCTCCCTCCCGTGGCTTTTAGAGATTATAACATTTTTTTTGCGAGGGTTTAGAGAAGAACCTCTAAAAGTTAGAACCGTGTATAGCATATTAAAAGTTAGAACCTCTAAAATAATGAACCTCTAAAATTGTGACAAAAATAGCGAGTTATTGGTACTTTTTTTTGCGAGGATTTGTTTCGGTTCTGAGCAAAAAGAAAAAATTGCGAAATCCAGGCAAAAAAGTATGAAAAGAAGGAACCGTGTACACGCAATCCGTGATCACATTTGTTGCATTTCATTCGTTATGTACCGAGGTTCTTAATATTAAATATCTACATATATCAAATAGCAAGCAAGACACCCAAGATAGACACGGTTAAATGGAGTAATGATCGATTAGTAATAAAAGCAAGCATGCATCATCAGCAGAAAGTTCAGTGGCTGCTCCTTCTTGGCACCATGCCGGCATGGCGGGCAGCTTCCCAGGTCCGCCAGATGCTGGCTCCGCCCCTCATCATCAGCTTTTGTGGTTAGAAGGAGAACATGGAATGAACCAGGCCGGCTTCCCTCGCTCGCTTGGCTCCAATCAGATGTTTTTTTTTTTGAGAAAATCTCGCCACTTTATTGATTCACGATAATGTTCATAGGTACAAGCTTTGGGTTATGTGGAGAACCCAACCAAATATGTCTACCTATGGCTAAATTACAAGCAAATTTGGCAAGATTGTGAGCTTCAAAATTGTGATTCCTACGCTCATGGACAAAAGAGCACTGATTAAAACTATCTCTACAGCTCATAATTTCATGGACTATGGCTGAGTGATGACCTCCCGTTCCATGAACTATGTCATTTACAACTCCCTGACAGTCAGATGCTACCATCAGGTTCTGAACATGTAAATCCTCTGCAAGTGATAGTGCTCCAATCAGATGTAGTATCACTCATTCGGATGCCCTCCATTCCAACAATACTCTGGGAAGTTTCCGATCAGGCGGGCCAACGGCTAGCCAGCGAGCCACGAGCCCACGACGATGCACTAGTGACAGGCTCTCGAAAATTAGAAAGATAGGATGTCCGGTTTAGAATCTATAAGAACATACACATATTTGTGTGGTCTCGAGAGCACATACTTCATCCGGTTCTTTTTACTCTGCGTATAAAAATTGTCTGAAGTCAAACTTCACAAAGTTTGACCATATTTATAAGAAAAAATATTAGTATCTATCATGTTAAAGTTATACAATATGAAAGTTTAAGTCATGACGCATCTATTGGTATTGATTTCACATTGTGAATGTTCATTTTTTTTTATAAAATTGGTCAAAGTTTACGAGGTTTGACTTCGGACAAATCGTATATGTGAACTAAAAAGTACCGGAGGGAGTACACATGTCAGCGACAATTTGGTTATTTGTACTACATTTTTGGTTACTGAAGGCACCCTTTCCTAGTCTTAGTCACGTGAACTCCATGTACTGTCAAGACATATAAGGTCCTTGATTGCATGAATTATTTTGGTTTCTGAGGACCATACTACACTTGCTTATGTGGCAATGAGACGGTGGGTGCTAGGCTGCTAGCTAAGCTCCTTTGATTTGTAATTGTACCAACAATATTAATTTCTCTCCCGCAAAAAAAATATACTAATTTCTCTTTAAATGAGGCCACCATGTACTTCTCACGCGCGCACACACACATATATACCTCCCCCTCTCTCTCTCTGGGTGACATATATACCTCTATCGCTCAATTATCTCACATTCGCCTTCCTGACTCAGTCAAAGCCCTTGTTTTCCACACTGATAGCGATGAGGAACATGAGTGAACCATTACCAACATCTTGTCGACAGAGAAGCATATGCATATATCCTTAAATTTAAGGATACTGAGATAATATAGCTTTGAGAATAGAAGACATCGGGAAGAAAAAATCAATTGCTTTGGATAACCATAGCAGGTTAATTAGTACATGAGGAGTTATTTTTCCTCATCTTCTTATTTCCATCTCTTTCATCACACTCTGTAAGGCAGACCAGTACCGCCTCTTCATACCCATCGCTATCAATAATTGATCACTACTGCATGAAGGATTCAAGTGCCACTTCGTGTTGGGTCTGTAGGGCTACAAGAGAGATCAATGTTTTGCAACCCTCCATCCTAAAGAGATAACCTTTATATGCACTGAAGGAAGAAAGAACCCTTTCTCCAAGACACATTAGTAATTTCCATTATCAACGTAGCCATGTCAGCAATCACAGGGCCCAAGCAAGTTCTTGAAAACTAACGACCGGGATTGACCAAGATTAGTTCTGGTGCCAAATTCATGGGAAGGAAGGTTGGGGTTTGGATGTAGATTACCCCTAGAAGTTCAACGTTAGAAACAGACTTTGCTCTTTACATTTTTTTAATTTTGTATTTTTACTACATGTTTGTCTCATGAGCTACTTTGAACAATGACGGGACAGCCGGAATGGTGCTCATTGTTTTTCTCTTCTTGTTACATGTTTCATTTGTTTGCACTCGTTTTGCACCATATGGTGGACACATGAAGCACCCATATCCTACAAAACATCTGACGAAATGGAACAAAGCAAATATATAGAAAAGTTAGAATAGCAGACAGAATTGGGTAGATAACACTCCAAATCCTACCAAAGTACAGTTCCAAAAGAATGTCATTATGGTCATTTGTTTCACATGAATACATCTCATATTTTTTCCACTGTGTTTCTGTATGGCCCAAATTCTTCTCTACTATTGCTATCTTCGTTCCACCACAAGGTTATCTCCCCGATGAGCCACCACCCTCTGTGCACTGGACCATACATGCACCATACCCAAACTGTCAATAAGATCATTTAAGGCAAAAGGAAATTCAACAGGTTGCTATTGCTATGTTGAACAAATGAATATCTTGATGTACCATGAGCAACCAAATTCGGGCACATCTGTAAATGTAAGTACTTATAAAATACAATAATTTTTCTGTAGCTTTTCTGGTTTCTGAAAATAGAAGTCGAAGGGTAATTCATCTCTTCATAAAAATCTTGCAAACTACAATACAATAACTGCATCCCGCAAGAACCAACACCTAGAAAATTGAAGCGGAAAGAGGCATTACTTTATGAAGAAAATGTGGAGAGTGCATAACTTTATGTAGAAAATGAGTCCCTCAATACATCTCACATCAGATGTGAATAACCCATATAAATTTTACATTACTAACTAGTAAGTACTCTCTGGAGAAGCAAGCCTTAACTTGCATTTTGTGTGTGTGGGGGGGGGGGGGGGTTAAGTTTTAGTATTATTTTAGATGTCATCTTCCATGCAAACAATTAATCCCAATCTTGACAATTAACACGCATTCCTCATTGCGAGCTTTGGTCCATTCCCAAAACTAAGTCTTTGAACTGGATTATGCAGTACATTACCCGCTTGAATTCAGTGCTCTCCAGAGCAAACCTGAACTGGCAGTAGCCTGCTACTGCTTATGCAAATACCAGTGGATACAAGAATGGCTTTCCTGACGTTGCAGGCGTCGAGTTTGCCTTCAAAACCGTTTATCTTGAACGATCTGCCAATGTAGGGCATCTGTTCACCATCATCAAGATACCTCCACGACCGCCGACAACATCCCACCCACAGCTCTCAAGTGTCTGTTAGTTGCATAAAAAAGAGACGACATGTCAAACTGAAAGTCCTCCTTGAAGTTGTGCAAAACTATGTCTACCTAGTTGTAGCAATTATAGTGTTTTAGGTGATATATCCAAACTGTCAATAAGATCATTTAACTCAGTTTAGTATCTACCTGGGATAGCGTTTTCGAGTTTGGGTATTGTTATGAAGCAACTCTTGCAAAACACATTCCTCTTTAAATAGCTAATGCAACCATTTGTTGAGTAAGCTTATTTTTTCTTCCTCCAATTTTGAGGTTTTAAATTACCAACCCACCTTGATCCTTAGGCATGCACAAAATGTCCCATTTAGCAAATATGTACTTGCTCCTCTCGCCCTCACATTGCCAAATGAACCTAGACCGACAAAAGTCTAGCCTTTTCAACACACATTTAGTTGTCTAAAAAAGGACTAGTAAGGACAACGTTATTGAGGGTAAGTTGTTCTCCATATGACAAAAACACACCCTTACAGAATTCTTTTTGAAGTGGTCCTCAATAATTTTACATTCCTTGTTAGTGAGCTTACAGTGATGAATGGGGATTCTGAGGTACGTAAATGGAACAGATCCCAGATCACGGCCCAACAGTTGCCTGTAATGACTCTCCTCCTCTTTGGCCTTACCAAAATAGAAGAACTCACTTTTGTGGAAATTAATTTGGGACCCGATAGTTGATCGAAAAGATACATGATCAACTTCATATGAATCGCTTTTTGAAGGCCATGTTAAAATGACAGTGTCATCTGCATACTGGAGGATAGACACACCTCCATCAACCAGATGCAAAATAAGGCCCCCAACCATACCATCCTTCTTAGTCCTTGCTACGAGAATTACCAACGTACCAACAACAATATTAAATAAAATTGGCGACATGGGGTAACCATGCCTCAATCCCTTGTGTGTGTTGTGGAAATAATGATCGATGTCATCATTACATTAACCCCAACACCATGGCCATAAACGTAAGAAGCACTTGTTTCCTCCATTCATCTGCAACACCTTTCATGCGAAGGGCTTTTTGAAGAAATGGACACTTTACTTTGCCGTAGGCCTTTTAAATGTCCACCTTAAAAATAAATACATCGAGTTTCTTAGTTTGGAACCATGGATTGTCTCATGAAGCATAACCCTGCCCTTAAGAATATTGTGTCCAGGCATAAAGACAGTCTACATTGGATGCATTACCATATGAGCAATAGTAGACAATCTATTAGTCCCCACCTATATAGAGATATTAAAACTAACGTTCAACAAATAGATGGGTCTAGATTACTCAATATGTATATCATCTACTTTCGTAGGTTAGCGTGTGATAATTTCAAAGTTGTATAAATCCTCAAACATTGCAAGAAGATCACCCTTAGTGACCCTCAACATTTCTGATAGAACTCAGTGAGGGACTCATCTGGTCCCAACACTTTATTACACTTCATCTGAGATATGATGTCAAATACCTCTTTTTTCAGGGCAGGTGTTGTCAACACAAAACTTCCTCAGTGGAGAGTTGAGGTATATCATCAATGGCATCTTCCACCATGGATGCAAAATTGGATTGTAGAGAGCCAAAAAGATGAGAAAGCTTGCTCTAGGACACATCAGCAGTCCCAGGGCCCAAACAAGATTTTGACAGCTACGACCGGGATCAACCAAGATCGACACGTTCATGATGCCAGATTTTGGGGTGTGAAGGTTAGGGATCGATTTAGACTAACCCTACAAAACCAAGGTTTAAAAGGGACATTGCACTTTTAATTTTGTACTTTTACTCATGTTTGTCTCATGAGCTGTTTTAAGAAATGACATGACAACCGAAATGGTCTTGTTTTTTTCTCTTCTTGGTATGTGTTTCATTTGTTTGCACTTTGACACCATAGAGGGGACACACAAAACAGCTATCTCTTTCAAAAACATCTGATGGAATGAGACAGAAAATATATAGATAAACTAGTATAGTAGAGATAATTAGATAGATAACACTCCAATTGCTTCAAAATCACTGCTCCAAAAAATGCCATTATGTACTTATCATCTTTTTCACACTCCATTTTTGCATGGCCCAAATACTTCTGCACCACTGCTATCTTCCCTCCACCACCAGGGTGTCTGTCCGAGCCACCGCACGGCTCCCCCCCCCCCCCCCTGACGTGATGGCACCCTACGTGCGCTATAGCATACCAAAAATTGTCAAGAAGATCATTTAAGCCAAAAGAAAATTTAACATATTGCTATTGAGCAAATCAATATTTTTACAGTACCTTCAACAACAAAAATACTCATGTTTGTACTTTTACTTTTGCAAGCCCAATTTTGTAGCTATTCGGGTTTATGATAATACAAGTTGTCTCTCATCAGTTGTGAATAATCCGTATAGACTTGGCACACCTAACTAATAAGTACACACCGGTGATGTATCCTTTAACTTGTATTTTTTAGGGAGTTGGGGTTAATTTTCAGTATCTAATCTCAGTTAAGTTCTACTTAGACTAGAAATGTTGTAACTTACATACAAATTCAGATTACATTTTTGTTGCTGCATTTCTAAATTTGTAATTCTTTATAGGAGGAGATCTACACCATGCGGAATACAAGATCAAGAACGTCTCTATTTGATCTGATTTGATTGTACGATTGATCTCTTGCATCTCAAACCTGCCTGCGATCCTGGTACGCAACATTTAGTTAATTACCCACCTGCAGGCTGCAGGCACTCCGGGCATTGCTTTCATTTCCATCATTTTGGGAGTTTATTTAATCTTGCCAAGAGTACATCGCAAATCACCGTGTCCAGACTGACCTCCACGGGTCCACCTGGCATAGTCGCCCGCACGGCCTTTTCCTTCCACTCCGCCGCACGCTTCCTCATCTCCTGCCCCTTCTCCCCCTCCATCACCTCCCGTATCATCGCCGCGAGCTCTGCCCTTTTCACCTCTCCGCCGATCTCCATCCCGTTCCCCCACTCGGTGCACTTGTACCGGCAGTTGGTTTGTTGCTCCGCGAAGAAGGGCCAGCTCAGCATTGGCACGCCGGCGCAGATACTCTCCAGGGTCGAGTTCCACCCGGAGTGCGTCAAGAAAACCCCCACCGCCTCATGGGCAATCACCTTCTCCTGCGAGCACCATGTTGTCAGCATGGAGCAGCCGCCGATGGCCAAAAGGAATTCCGGCGGTAGCACGGCCGTGTCGCCCTTCACGAGGTCTGGCCGGATGTTCCATATGAACGGGTAGCCGCAGTTGGCAAGCCCCCACGCGAACTCGAGAAGCTCCGCGTTCGTCATGACAGTGATGCTGCCGTAGTTGACGTACACGACGGAACGGGTGCTCTGTCCGTCGAGCCACTCCAGTAGGCCGTCCTGCTCCCTCCAAAGGTTGGACCCGAGGTCGTCAACCGAGGTGCCTGCCGGTACCACGAGGCTAGCGTAGCGGTGGAGCGGGCCAACGGTGTACATGGGTGGGAGGATGGCGCGCATAGCGTCCAGCACCGGCCCCTCGAGCTCATTGAAGGTGTTGAGCAACACCGCGTCCGGGAGCGATAACCGCTCAGAGATGTACATGATGAAGTTCAGCAGCACGTCCTCGCGGTCCGTCGTCCGTATGAAGTTGGGGAAATCGCGCAGGCGCATGCCATCGCACATGCCCTCAACGCCGTGCACCACCGTGTCAAGGTGTTCCTTGTCCGTGACCTGTGACTCATCTGGACGCAAGCCGCAGCACAAAACGCACTCATCAAAACACACACACATATATATGTCGATTCTGAAAACGGGACACGTACGTACCTTTGAAAGGAACGAAACCCTGCTCTATGAGCTGCCGATAGTGGCGGTACCCCATGTACCCACAGGCGCTAGACGTCCACAGCGCGGCGCATGGCACGCCGATCTCCTTCGCAGCATCATAGCCGAACGACATGACACCGTCAACGACGAGGCAGGTGACAGGCGGCACTCCGGAGCTGGGGTCACGGAGCTTGCCAAGAAGTGCCATGAAGTGGGGCAGGAAGGCTGTCATGATGGAGTAACATAGTCCACCGACTTCCTGGGTGGCGTCCTCGTCGGATGGCGGGAGCCCGTCCGGCATCGACTCGAAGCGGAAGTCCGGGAGGCCATTAAGCGCCGCTGGTCCGCGCGAGCGGAGCAGCCGGCGGTGGTTGAACTCGGTGTTGACGAAGGTGACGTAGAAGCCCCGGGTATGGAGTATCTTGGCCAACTTGAGCATCGGCGTTATGTGGCCCTGCGCCGGGGACGGCAGGCAAATGACGTGGGGCTTCTCGATGGCCTCCATAATAATTCTTGGCACTTGTTGCTGAGAGGATTCGTTAGAGCGTGGTCACTACTTATGGGGGTTAAACTAAGGTTCCAAGTAGATGTTTCCAAGTATACGATGGAACGTTGGATTTGTCTTCCGATGGATGTGTAGTTCGCACATTCCAAGGGTATCTGCCGCTGATGGTGGCCTGGCCAGTACTAGGTACTTGCCGCCCGATGTGCATTTGGTCCTTCTGGCGATTTTTATTAAAGATACTATCCACTTGCGCTTGTTACATGTGAGTGTCCTCGCCACACCTGGTCGTGACGATCTGTGCATACGTGTCTTGTTTTTTTTGGAGAAAAGGCGCCGGCCGAGTCTGAAGGGAGCTCGAACCTAGTCCGACTTTACGTAATAAAGTCATCAACTGGTAGGATTATAGGGCAGCGACATACATAGAGAATAGGGGAAAATGAAAAAAGGGATACAAGGTGCTAAGTAGAACAACTCCAAGGCAAGGCCAAGAACAAACCGCATCATTGCCAGACCGCCGCTAGACCTACAACAACTAACCTACTAAGGCCACGTGAGGAGACTGTTCGGCGTGAATGATGAGCTATAAAAACGAAGGCCACAGGAGAAGGGCACCACCGTGCGAGTATTGTGTCCGCAACAAAGATTTGTCTCCACCGCCACAAAGGGACACTACCATTTCATCCAGGCTCGATGGGTGCCACTCTGGCGGACGGCAAAGTGGTTCCCCAAGAACCCAAATCAAGGTGTCCAAGCTACCCAAGGAGACACAACAAGAGCGGACCCAGACGCAACGGGAGCCCGACCACTCAAGCACCGTCATGAGCAGCGGCAAGGCAAAACAACAGAAGTGAGTTGTTGAACGAAGGCGTTGAATCACAGAGAAGGCCGAAAATAGAAGCACAATACATCGGTCAAGGATAGAAATCGCGGAAACCAAAGGCATAACACCGTCACTGAGAAGGACACCGATCCCTCACACCAATGACAGGGACCATCTGCACTAGGAACCAAGTAGGATGTCAGAGATGAAACCTGGCCCACACACGCCATCATCGAACCGCCGCCAACTCAATCAAGTCACTCTTTTTTTTAATGTGTGTTTGCTTTTTTTTCATTTTGTAAGTCATTTTTGTATTTCTTTCTTAATGTGTGTGTGTGTGCCTGCGGAGGTAGGGGTGCGGGGTGCACGAGCGATATTATTATGAAATGCAATTCATCTTGAGATTCTCATTCATCTTCGACGTGTTCATATATGTATGTTACGTGGCAGGCAATACTACCAACATGAGAAATTCAATTAATCTTCTATGTATACCCGCAAGTACTATGTAATATCTGTGCAAATTATATTCAAGTCCAAAAAGCTGCACTATTATATATTATTCTTGCAAATTGTGAAAAATGTAGTTTTTTGTGTAAATAGTGTGTAAATTTTTGCCATTATTTTTTAATTGTACCTTTCTTCTTGAAAGGTAATACCAATGTCATTCATTCACTCTTCCTTTGAAACATTAATTTTTATTGTTTAGTTTTTATTGTAGTTTCAATTTTTATCACGGCGCAGTAGCATCGAGGAGCATCCAAGTGGTTTAAAAAACAGGAAGGCGAAACGGCGGCGGCTCCCTGAAAATGGAGTAAAGGTCTCCCCGCCTAGCCCCCGATCCGGCGGTGCGTCCAGCATTGTTGGTGGGCGTGTAGAGGTGTGTCTTCGGTGGATCTATCTTTGGTGGATTTACTCGTATCTCGTCGTTGTTCGTCTATGTTCGCATGTCTTAGGGATGGATTCTTCCGACCTACGTTATTCTACATCGGCGGCGGTTGTTGTTCTGATGCGTTGGTCCTATGGGGTCTTGGCACGACAACTTCTCGACTGTCTACTACAACAAGTTGTGCCTGACTCCGACGATGGAGGAGCGATGACGACAGCGTGCCTTCGGTTCGCTTCAGTGCTTGTAGTCGTCGCTAGGTGGTCTACGGATTTGGATGTAGTTTTTATTTCTGGTGTTCGTTGTACTGCAATGATTGAAGATGAATAGATCCAAAGTTTTTCAGCAAAAAAGAGTTCTTGGTTTATCTTGTGATTCCAACTAAAGGATTTATCATCAAGATTGCTAAATGCAATAGACTGGAATTGAGTTCGTTATGCCCCTATATTAATCTTTATAATTACTATGCATGTGTAAAGTAAATATAGGTGCCAAAGCAAAGCGATTCTACGACGTTGGCCATGTACCCGCAACAAAATTTAGATGGCTTCATCAAAACTGGCAGGGTCCCATGAGTACCTGAAGCTCACCGATGTACGCATGGGCTTTGTATGTGGGTTTCGCTTCACCGAATGGAATATTGAAAATTGTTTAGGCGGTGTGTATGCAGTTGGAGCGGGTGGCATAAAGTTTTTGCCAAACATAGCTGGCAGCATAACCTCGGGATCGATCCGCCTCCTTTGTCGAGATAGGCATAGTTTCGGTCCCATATGATTTTACTATTGCCAATATATCTTTCCTTTTTTTTACTTTGTCAGACTTTTTGTGGTCAGCATTATGCTTTGGATGGCTCTACCTCAAACAAAATTGTCAACAGTCTGAAAGCCACCCAGATGCGTGTTTAAGTAGCCACCTTAAGTTAACCATTAACATTGTTGAGGAAATCGTTAACTGGTAGCTGCTCGGTTGGCTAGCGAGTAGGGGATTAATCGACTAATCGGCAAGTTAATCGGCCATTTAATCAATTAATCGGACGATTTTTTGGTTTATCGGCTACTCAGTGAACCTATGAGTAGGGATTAATTGGCAAGTTAACTGGTTAATTGGATGAATTCTTGAACAGGGACCATTAATAATAATCTCACATCTTTCATGGATACTCTCAAACCCAATCCATGTCTACGAGCATAGCATGGCAATATAAGCATCACGTAGAAGTAACTCCCAAGGTTTGATAATAAAAGGGCAATAAGTTCTACCTCATCATCTACTTCCCAAACCCACAAGTTAATCACATCCTAATCATGAGGATTGTAACTAATGCATAAAAATAGGGTAATAAAGGGGTATGATCAATGTGTTACTTGCCTTGCTGATAATCCGCAAACCCTAGAGACTGGTAGTAGCATGCTTCGCACTCCGGAAATTCTATTGCAAACAAACAATGACATACATAAGCCCTCAAGCATAGATGCAAGGGTAAAACTCAACTAAGAAGATCCAATCTGAAAGTTCAACTGAAGAGGTTTGATTTGCAAAAAGAGTCAGTCAAAACGGAGCTACATAACTGAAACTACGATCAAAAGAATTTCGAAAACAAATCTTCTAGAAACCAATTTTTAAATTTTCAAAATCATGTTCAAGTTGATTAAACAGAAAGAGGGCTTCGAGACGAAGATGTTGGCGTTGGTTTCACTGGATTTGGACAAACAGTTGAAAAGTTGCGAGGGTTTGAAGATCAGGGGCTAATATGCGATAAAAATAATCGCAGATAGGTCCCTAGCAGAAAAGAAAACAAAAAAGAAAAAATCTATCAGACGAAGGTCCGCTAACAGAGGCAAACGGGTGAAAAGTGTTCGTTAAAACGAACTAACGAACGAACTTTCGTTAAATAGCCTAAACCGAGAAAAACCGAGAAAACCGAACCGATGTAAATTAAAAAAACGAACCTATGGTTTAAAATAAAACCGAATGGTTTTTACCTAAACCAAAAAAAATCTGGGGCGGCGAGGTCAACGGCGGCGGCTCGGGTCCGGCGGCGGCGGCTCGGCGGGGCGAGGCGACGACGCGGCGCAGGCGGCGGCTGCGACGGGGCTGCGGCAGCGGCGCGGGGCGGCGGCTACGGCGGCGGTGTGCAGCGCAGGCGGCGGGGCAGCTCGGGGTGGCGAGAGGAGCCTGGAGCTGCGGCTTATAAAGTCCCCCCACCCCCGTGGTCTCTGACTTGGGAGAGGGGGCAGAGACGGCGACGGCGACCCGGACTCCAGCCGGAGTCCGGCGCGGACACGAAGCGCGGCGGCAGCGGCCGAACGGGCCGGCTGGGCTGCGGTCCGAGAAAGTTTTTTTAAAACATTTCCGCTGAAAGGAAAAATCCTAAATAAATATTAAAAAAAATTCTAAAAATGCCAAAAACAATTTTTACCATCTAAATAAAATATTTAGAACATAGTGAACATTTTCTTGGCCTAAAAAATGCATATTTTTCTAATTCGAATAAAATAGCAATAAAAATCTAAATAAAATAATTATTTGATTTTAATTTTTTTTCTCTAATATTTCCTTTATTTTGGAGAATCATATTATCTTCGCTCTTTATTTTGATATTGAAAATATTTTGGAGAGAAAAATAATTAAAACCAAATTGATCCTCTTTTCAATATTTGAGATAAATTCAAATATGAAAATAAATGAAATCCCCAAATCTCTCCGTGGGTCCTTGAGTTGCTTAGAATTTCTAGGATCAAAACCAAAATGCAAAATAAAATATGGTATGCATATGATGACCTATGTATAACATTTCAAATTGAAAATTTGGGATGTTACACAGAGTGACTTCGTGAGCACTTGATGGACTTACCTATGGTTGAAAAAACAATACCCACTATCCTGATGAACTGTGATAATCAAACTATGATCGTCAAGATAAACAGTTCTAAGGACAATATGAAGTGCTCAAGGCATGTGAAGAGGAGACTAAAATCTGTTAGAAAACTGAGGAACTCCGGAGTTATTACGTTGGATTATATCCAAACGTCGAAAAACTTGGCAGATCCCTTCACAAAGAGTCTATCACGTAATGTGATAGATAATGCATCGATGGAGATGGGTCTGAGACCCACCGCATGAGTTGTCCATAGTGGTAACCCACTCTATGTGATCGGAGATCCCGTGAAGTAGAATTGGGAGACAAACTGTTGGTCAGCTGAGAGGAGAGTATCCCTATTTTAATTATCCCACTCCGTGAAGATGCAATACTCTCTTGATCTGCATGGCAGGTTGATATTTATCTTAATGTGTTCCAAGTGGCTTATTTGAGTAAGCAGAGATGTTGTCCTACAGAGCATCTCCCGAGGAACACACCTATATGAATTTGACTGTTAACGTTGAAGTCTATGAGAATTGGGTGTTCTCTAATAAATTCATGAAAGGCCCTGGAATATTAATGTGGAAGCTTCCATTAAGAAAAAATAAAGGCTCTCCTTATGGAGTTTGATATTTTGGACATTTTATCTGAGTTCCAGCAATTATCTGTGGCTAATTTTGATAGGATGAAAAAGATCAAAAGTGATTTAGAACTTATCTAGAAAAATGAAGACAGTGCCTTTTGGCAGAGATTCGGAGATAGGAAAATCTTGGAAGGTGATCATAATAATGCCTATTTTCATGCTCTTGCTAACCATAGGCATAGGAAAAATCACCTTCCCGAGTTGGTGGGTCTTGGAGGTGTTGGGACATCCACAACCGACATGTTGGATGCTGCTACCTCATTCTACAAAGATCTTTTTGCCTTTGAACCTAAACTTGACATCCATCTAGATGGTGAGTTTTGGTCCGAGGGAGAAATGGTCACTGATGCTGAGGAAGAATTTAGAGAGATCCTTTTCTGAGGGTGAGAGTTAACAAGTTATCATGAGCTCTTATGCCAATGGTGCCCCTGGCCCCGATGGCCTTTCTTTTCTGTTTTATCGGACCTTTTGGGACCTAATTAAGGATGATGTCATGTGGTTGGTTAGGGATTTTGAGAATGGGGTGCTCGATGTGTATAGACTCAACTTTGACATTATTACCCTTATCTCTAAAGTTCCCCATGCCAAGGACATGAAGAACTTTAGACCTATTAGTTTGAGCAATTGTGTTGTCAAAAAAGTTCCAAAGCTATGGCTACTAGGGTTTCCCCTTTATGTGACAGGCTCATTTCTTCTAATCAAACTGCATTTATTAAAAGGAGATTTATCCTTGAAAGTGTGGTAATGGCTCGTGAGGTCATTCATGATGTTCATAGGTCTGGGTCTAGCGGTTTGATCTTCAAACTTGATTATGAGAAAGCCTATGATAGGGTGAGTTAGGACTTTTTGAAGGAAATGATCCTTTCTAGGGGCTTTGGTGAGAAATGGATTGGGTGGATTTATAGTACTTTACACAAGGTACATTCCAAGTTAGGATTAATGATACAAATGGCGGGCATTTTGTGGCGGGGGGGGGGCGAGGGCTGAAGTAGGGTGACCCTCATTCACCTCTGTTGTTCAACCAGTTGGTGGCTAATGTGTTCTCTAAAATGCTATCTAAAGTTGTCAACCATGGGTTGATTGGTGAGCTTCTACCTCAAGCTATCCCTGGTGGGGTAATTAGTTTACAATATGCTGATGATACTATTCTGTTTCTTTAGATTATGCTAGGAATTTGAAATGGATCTTGACTTTTTTTGAGAAACTTTATGGTTTGAAAATCATTTTCCAAAAAACTGATATGCATACTATCCATGTTTCTGATGCCATGTCCAAGGAATTTGCTCAAGTTTTTTGCTCTTGGTTTGGGGAGTTCCCATTTAAATATTTGGGGGGCCCCTACATTTTAAAAAACTTAGGAGGAAAGACCTCCAACCTATAATAGACAAAATCATCAAAAACAGTTGATGGTTGGCTTGGTAAAAATCTCTCCTAGAGGGGCAAACTAATTCTTTTAACCACTTGTATTGCAAGTATCCCTACTTATTGCATGTCCATTATGAAATCCCCTAAATGGGCCATTGAGGCCATTTCCTCCGAAATGTCTCATTTCTTCTGGGGTAACATGGGGGATATCCATAAATATCACTTGTCTAAGTGGGGGCTTATCTCCATAAAGAAAGAATTTGGAGGTGTGGGAGTCCCCAATCTCAAAGAGTTTAATATGGCATTGCTTGCTTCTCGGGGGGAAATATTCTATGATGGTAGAGACAATGACTGGAATAAACTCCTTTGTTATAATCTAATAAACACAACAATTTTTGGGCCAACCCTGCCCTGGTGTAACACCCCGGATGTAACTTTCCCAATTTGTACTCCAACTCTTGCCGTTTCCGGCGTTAAGTTATTTTATTTCCTCGGGTTCGGGTTTTTGTCTCCGTGTGTTGTTGTTTTTGTCATGCATCTCATATCATGTCATTATGTGCATTGCATTTGCATACGTGTTCGTCTCATGCATTCGAGCATTTTCCCCATTGTCCGTTTTGCATTCCGGCGCTTCGTTCTCCTCCGGTGGTCATTTCTAGCTTTCTTTCGTGTGTGGAGATTAAACATTTACGGATTGTACCGAGACTTGCCAAGTGGCCTTGGTTTACTACCGGTAGACCGCCTGTCAAGTTTCATACCATTTGGACTTCGTTTGATACTCCAACGGTTAACCGAGGGACCGAGAAGGCCTCGTGTGTGTTGCAGCCCAACACTCCTCCAATTTGGCCCAAAACCCACCAAAGTCTGCTCCATGTCCTAGAGCGTTCGATCACGATCGCATGGCCGAAAACCGCACCTCATTTGGACTCTCCTAGCTCCCTCTATGCCTATTTATAGCCCCTCCTCCGAAATCTCGGGTTCATTTCGTCCCTAACCCTAGATCCACCCGTCCTCGCGCGCGCCGGACATATTCCCGCCGACGAACATTGTCCGGTCCGCCTCCCGCTGCCACGTGTCACACCGGCATTGGGCCGCGCAGCCGCCCCACATCGTCGCCGCCACCGGCCCGGGAGGCCCAGGTCGGGCCCCCGAGGCCCACGCCGCCACCCGCCTCCACCGGCTCGCCCGCGCCGCCCGGGCACGTCGCCGGCTCCGTCGCCTCTTCTCGCCGCCGACTCGCCGGCCGCCGCGCGCCAACTCCGGCGGCCCGGCCCTCGCCTTCGCTCGCCGCCCGCCGCCGACGAGCCGCACGCCGCCGCCGCCTGCCACGTCGGCCACCGCCTCCCCGACGCCGGCGGCCTCGGATCCGGCCAGCTACAGTGCCGCCGCCACCTCGGGCCCCGTGCCCCGAAACCCTAGATCTGATCTGAGGGTTGTTTTTTTTTCTCCAAGTCTCAGAATTTTTAGTCCATATGCTCCTGTTCGCGGCTCCGTAACTTTTCATCTGTAGCTCCGATTTGGGCATATAGCATATCAAAATGTTCATCTCAGAGAGTACATCATTTCATTCCATTGCATAATTTTCATTTGAGCTCATCTTGATGCCCGAAATGCTGTTAGAAGAGGGCTACTTGAGTTAATTGTCAGATCTGTTACTCCGTTTAGCACTTTTGTCATTTTTGCCATGATTAATGTGTGCATGCTATGCCCGTGAGTTCTTCATGTGTTTTGTTAAGGGTTTTGTCATCTATCCAGAGGTGTAACCCATGTATTTTTAGGATGTGTGTGGTGACTTGTGCAAGCTTGCAAAGTGGTGCACTTCCTAATTCTGTTTTCAGGGACTTAGTGATTTCACTAAGTCCTGGGATTGTTTATCTCACGATGCCATATGTTTATGTTGTTTCCTAGTGATCCGTGCCTCTTTTGAGGATGATCAGTAAGGGAGTTTTGTTAATATTGTAGTGCTCTATCCATCCATGTCTTTGTTTGAAATTATGGAGCACTCTAGCTTGAGTCAATCGAGCTCTACTTTAGCTACTTTGTGAATCTGGGCAGATCGTCAACTTGTTTGCGATTTTGCCGATGTTATTGTAGTTGATCCGTGCATGCTATGCCATTGTTCTTGCCATGTCTAGCTTGTATTTTGTGCCTTCTTATGTGTGTATGCTTGTCTTGCCATGACTTGCACCGTAGTGAGTGCATCGAGCTCGTAAACATGCCTTCGTGAGTTATGTTTCAGCATGTCCCAGTTTTCACTAAGTCTGAAAACTGATTGTGTTTTTGCTATGTTCATGTGCTTGTTAGTATATTTTGTGATCCCTTTTGGCTCAAGGTCACTAAGGGACTTTTGTTAAGCTTGTTGAGTAGCTCCATGCCATGTCTTTCTTTGTCATGTTCAGGTCCTATAGCATGTTGTGTTGTTGCTCCGAAGAGGGCTATATGATCTGAGATTCCAGACAAGTGTTAATTTCACTGTCTGAGATCTGTTTTACCATTTGCGTTTTTGCCATGCTTGTTTGGACCTCCTAATGGATGATTTGGCCGTAGCTCAGTGCTAGACTTTTGTTAAGCATCTTGTGTGCATCCCTGCCATATATTTTGTTGTCATATTTGGTGGCTGTAGCATGTTCATCTCATTGCATTTAGATGCCTACTTGCTGTAAATCGCAGACCGGAGCCATTTTTGAATCGCTTGCCATTTCCAAACCGTAACTCCGATTCCGGCGTTCTTTATATCGTTTTCAAGCGATTTCATCTCATCTTTCCAGTGGCACCCTTGGAATTCCAAGTTGAGGCCAGGTTCATGCATTTCCTGTCATATCTTGCATTTTGCATCCCGCATCGCATCCCGCATAGCATATCATCATTTCATCATATTGCTTGTTCTTGCACGTGGTTGATTGTATCCTTGTTGCTTGTTTGTCCTGTTTGGTTAGAGCCGGGAGACGAGTTCGCTAACGAGGAGCCCGTTGAGTTTGCTCTTGAGGATCCAGTCAACTCTGACAACTGTGCAGGCAAGATGATCATACCCTCGAAATCACTACTATCTTTGCTATGCTAGTTTGCTCGCTCTTTTGCTATGCCATTGCTACGATGCCTACCACTTGCTTGCAAGCCTCCCAAATTGCCATGTCAAACCTCTAACCCACCATGTCCTAGCAAACTGTTGATTGGCTATATTACCGCTTTGCTCAGCCCCTCTTATAGCGTTGCTAGTTGCAGGTGAAGATTGAAGGCCGTTCCTTGTTGGAACATCTTTTATTTACTTGTTAGGATATCATTATATTGCCATGTTATCTTAATGTATCTATATACTTGGTAAAGGGTGGAAGGCTCGGCCTCTCGCCTAGTGTTTTGTTCCACTCTTGCCGCCCTAGTTTCCGTCATATCGGTGTTATGTTCCCGGATTTTTGCGTTCCTTACGCGGTTGGGTTATAATGGGAACCCCTTGATAGTTCGCCTTGATTAAAGCTTTTCCAGCAATGCCCAACCTTGGTTTTACCATTTGCCACCTAGCCTTTTCTTTCCCTTGGGTTCTGCAGACTCAAGGGTCATCTTATTTTAACCCCCCCCCCCCGGGCCAGTGCTCCTTGAGTGTTGGTCCACCTGTCAGCTGTCGGTGGCCATCAGGGGCAACTCTGGGCTGGCCTACCCATACCTAAGACAATCTGAGTGTGCCCTGAAAAAGAGATATGTGCAGCTCCTATCGGGATTTGTCGGCACATTCGGGCGGTGTTGCTGGTCTTGTTTTAACCTGTCGAAGTGTCTTGAATTACTGAGATACCGAGTCTGATCGGAACGTCTTGGGAGGAGGTCTATTCCTTCGTTGACCATGAGAGCTTGTCATGGGCTAAGTTGGGACTCCCCTGCAGGGATTGAACTTTCAAAAGCCGTACCCGTGGGCAGATGGGAATTTGTTAATATCCGGTTGTAGACAACTTGAACCTTAACTTAATTAAAAAGAATCAACTGAGTGTGTTACCGTGATGGCCTCTTCTCGGCGGAGTCTGCGAAGTGGACACGGTGTTGGAGTGATGTTTGCGCAGGTTGTTCTCTAGCTTCTCGCTCGTGCTTTGCCTCCTCTCCTTGCTCTTTTTTGCGAATAAGTTAGCCACCATACTTGCTAGTCGCTTGCTGCAGCTCCACTCATATTTTACCTGGCCATACCTATAAGCTTAAATAGTCTTGATCGCGAGGGTGCGAGATTGCTGAGTCCCTGTGGCTCACAGATTACTATTACACCAGATGCAGGGCCTGATGATTCCGCTCCAGGAGACGCGTACGAGCTCAAGTGGGAGTTCGACGAAGACTCTCAACGATACTATGTTTCCTTTCCCGACGATCAGTAGTGGTGCCCAGTTGGGGGTGATTGGAACCGTTGTCGCATGTTGGGTTCTCTTTATTTTGGCGCCGTAGTCGGGCCATGAGTGTTTGGATGATGTAATGTTATTTATGTACTTGATTGACGTGGCGAGTGTAAGCCAACTATGTTATCTCCCTTTTTATTATCATATTACCTGGGATGTTGTGAAGATTGCCTAACTTGTGACATATGCCTTCAATGCGATTATACCTCTAAGTCGTGCCTCGACACGTGGGAGATATAGTCGCATCGAGGTTGTTACACCTGGGCTCTCCTTTTTGGAAGAGTGTTTAAGGACTTTTGATGCTGCAAAGATTTTTATAGATGGCCTCCTAGGAATGGGCAAAATATTGCCTTCTGGCATGATATTTGGATTGGGGAATGCTCTTTGAAAACTCTATACTGGGATCTGTTTGATATCTGCTAACAGCAAGATGCTACACTTGCTCAAGTGTGGGATGGTGAATGCCTACACCTTACTTTTAGGAGGTGTTTTGATGATCCTACTATGGCTTGGTGGTTTAGTTTGGTGGTAAAGCATTTTGCTCCTTCATCTAATGTAGATAGACATTTTTGGACTCTTGAGCTTTCTAGTCATTCACTATCAACTCTTTCAACAAGATGATTAACTTTGGTGGAATTTCTTCTGACACCAAAGATTTTATTTGGAAAATTATAGTTCCCCCAAACATTCATGTTTTCTTTTGGCTGATGTTTAATAACAAAAGTTTAACAAGGGACAACCTGGCCAAGAGAAGACATGTAGATGATTTGTCATGTGTGTTTTGCAGTGAGCTTGAAACCATTCAACATATTTTCTTTGAGCGTATCGCTACTAAGGAGATTTGGTCAATTACTGCTGAGTCTTTTGGTATCTCTATACCTGATTCCTTTATGTCTTTATCTTCTTTTCAGAAGCAAAAAAGTCTCGAGAGGCGGTTAACACTGCTACTTCTGCTACCTTGTGGAGCTTATGGCTTTTGCACAACCAATTTTTTTTCAGGGGCGAAAATGGCGATGTATACGTTGTGTCTTGGATCTGGTGGGGCCAATGATCAGGCAATAAAAAATTCTATGTACAGGCACCCAGGGTGCTCTTCTTCTCTGGTGCTTAAGGCTTTTAGATCGTCGAAGAGGGAAATTGCTTACGATAGCCTGGAGTGGCTGCTATCTGGTAGGGAGAACGTCTTGCATTCTATGATTTCAATGGCTTATCTGCGCATGTCATGTGTTCTTTACCCTGCGGCTGGAAAGATGTAATAGGGAAACTTTTTCAAGAACCCTTCTTAGTTGTATATGTCCCTGTGAGGTACTTTAGGTTGCCGCCGAGAGCTGTTGAACAGTTGCCTTGGCTTAATAAAGTAGGGGCTGGGGGAAACCCCTCTCATTTCAAAAATAAAATAAAGATAAGACTATTTTTTTAAACCTAGGGGGCGATCCCCCCCCCCCCCCCCCCCCCCCCCCACACACACACACACCTGTGCATAGCTCCACCTCTAGGTGATTGTACTGAGTATGCTATAGTGCTATTACATTCGAATATGTTGTTGTGGACCTGGAGCTGTATTGTTTTCAGATCTAGCACTTTGTAGAAGGTTCATGTGAGGATGTGTATGCTGAGACGTCAAATTGTGCATAGCTCCCACCGCAAAAAGAATGTTCATCGCTTTTGCCTAGGAATTCCCAAATCTGTAATGTGGACAAGCTGGGAAAACTGTGTGGTGCTCGCATAACTGTGTTCTAAGTTGAAAATGTGCAACAAGAGCCGGTGCAAACCACTAATGAACTCATCCTGATAGTGTCACATATCATTCCGGCCATACAAGTGTACAACTCCCTTGAATTAGTATATCAAGCGCCTCCCTGGAGCTGGTAAGGCTGAAATTCATTTGCAGTAACATTTAGAAACTTTGGCAGCTTTTTGGATCTGCTCCTTGTGGTACAAACCTTCTACCAGCGGCGACAAATATTATGAATTCGGTAACAAGTTGCTAACACTGGCCCTTCTGAACAGATCTAGGGCATTCAAGAGTGATGCATCAGTTACTGTATGCTTAGACAGTGTAGTTACTACTGCCCATTTTTCCATGGACACTCCAGAAAACAACATGCTTAAAGGACAAATAAACAGAGGATCATCCAAAGACAAAACGACTGTTTTAAGGGATTACTTTTTGTTGAACAACGGTATATATTAATGTAATGGTAGTATAAAACAGATCGCAGGCACTAGAATATACGACAGCAGTGCATCATACAAGCAGCCAATATTTTTGACGAAAACGACGAGCAAATGTGTGGAAATCGTAAAAGTGCATGTTATTATTAAGAAAAATAGTCACTTAAATCTCATCAGCTAGAGGCCTTTCTAAGTTCCCATAACCCCAGCAATTGTAGGCTATCAGGAATTGGTCCTCTTTCTCTCTGTATTTGTTTCAGAGATGTGCAACTGAACTTATTCAGTCGCCATCAAGCAACATAGTACGTGTTCTAGAATGTAGTGATCTCGGGTGACATAACCCACTAGAGGAATATGCTTTTTTAGCTAGATAAGCTGGAAATTTGGTTTGGTGGTACTTGGCTTACACAAATATCTGAACCTGACCTCATACTACGCAGCAGCACGTAAAATACAGGTTGGGGATACTCCTTGGCTTCTTCTCATCTTGCAACTCTGACTTTTAAGAGTTTCTAGTAACCAGACCAAGTGAATTTGTCAGATTCAAATGAGCAGTAAATACAATACGGAGGATTCATCCCACCAAACAAATGTAAAACTTAAAAAAAACGGAGATATGAAACTACATAGCATTGCAAAATCATGAACTTTGGGATTTGGTATTACTTGACATACACATATGTCTGAACCTGAAATCATACTACGTGACAGGTAAAGTGCAGGTTGGGGATGCTCCACGGCTTCTTCTCATCTTGCAACTCTTGACTTTTAAGAGTTTCAAGTTACCAGACCAAGTGAATTTGTCAGATTCAAATGAGCAGTAAATACAATACAGGGGATTCATCCCAACACAGATGTAAAACTACATAGCATTGCAAAATCATGAACAGGCCGACAGAAATCGTGAACGCTGGGATTTGGTATTACTTGACATACACAAATGTCTGAACCTGAAATCATACTATGTGACAGGTAAAATACAGGTTGGGGATGCTCCACGGCTTCTTCAGCTTGCAACTGACTTATTAAAACAATGCCAAGTGAATTTGTCAGACAAACAATTGGTAAATACAACAATTCGTCCCACCCCGCAGATGCAAAACTCCATATAACAATGCAAAATCATGAACAGACGGGCGGACAACAGAGAAAGAATTTACTGTAAGTCAGAGAGATTTCTGACATTTTTCTTAAAGCAGAACATAACATTACTACATCGACACCATTACCCAAACAGCGAACACTAATTCTACTACGAAGCACTGGACAGTAATCGACTAAGCCTTCTTGGGGGACTTGGGGGACTTGGGGGCCTTCTTGGGCGACTTGGGGTCCTTCTCGGCCGTCTTCTTGGGGAGCAGCACGGGGTTGATGTTGGGCAGCACGCCGCCATGCGCGATGGTGACGCCGGCGAGCAGCTTGCCGAGCTCTTGGTCGTTCCGGATGGCGAGCAGCAGGTGGCGCGGGATGATGCGGGACTTCTTGTTGTCCTTGGCGGCGTTCCCTGCGAGCTCCAGAAGCTCGGCGGCGAGGTACTCCAGGACGGAGGCGAGGTAGACGGGGGCGCCCATGCCGACGCGCTGCGCGTAGCGGCCCTTCTTGAGGAAGCGGCCGATGCGGCCGACGGGGAACTGCAGCCCGGCCTTGACGGACCGCGCCACCGCCTTCTTCCTGGGGCCGCCGCGAGCTTGCGCCCCACCACGTACTTCTTCGCCTTGGAGACGGCGCCGGTGGCAGAGGCGTCCATGGCGACTGGCTCTGGTTGGAGGAGGTGCGGAGAGATTTGGCGCGATGGGGGATTTGAGAAGGCGGGAGTGTGTTGTGTTTGGACGACGGGTTTGGGCAGATATTTAAACGGCGCGGGAAGGGGGCAGTGTGGGGCCGTCGATCCGTGCGAACGGGCAATGGACGGTTGGATCTGTGACGAATGGACGGCTGCGATGCGGGCAGAGATGCCCCAGCTCAGCCTTGTGGGCTGCGGCCCGGTTCGCCGGCCTAATTAATAACTTTATGGACGTAAAGCGGCACACCTATGTCTCGCTTACTATGAGACGGAGAAAAGTATATTTTTCACTACTTTTTTTTGTTTCTTGGTCTGTTTTCATTAATTACTTTTTTGTTCAACACATGCCTAAATTTTTCCACTAAATCATGTATATTTTCAGTGTACATGTTACACATTCTATAAATATACAATGTACATTTTTCCTCAAATACATTTTTTGAACACTTATACGAATACACGGTCAACTTTTTATTGGGAACATTTTTTTAATAGCAATAAACATTTTTTTCACACACAATGTACATTTTCCAAATTCATCAGGACTTTTTATATACATGCTTAATATGGTTTTGATGTCCACTTTATTTAATTTACCTTGTACATTTCCCGTGTACATAACATTTTGTAGTAGATATTTATAATTTTTAAAATAACAGATTTACATTTTAAAAATAACTGATTTCCATTTTAAAAATATGTGTTTTGAGTTCTATTGGTTGTGTTCATACATATCGAACATTTTTTATACAGTAGGAATTTTTTATATACTCTTTAAAAATACAGGATTAATTTTTGTCAGAATATGTATTGATGTCTACTTTTTCCATACAAATTTTACATTTTTAGTATACCAAAGATACATTTTTATTATGCACCTTTAATTTTTTAAATACATGATTAACATTTTTTTTCCAATTTATATATTTTGATGCCTACTTTTTTCATACAGATTGCACATCTTGCGTATAAATAAGAAACACTTTTCTTATACACGTTAACAGTTCTCAAGTACATGACTTTTTCAAATATGCATTTCGATGTCTATGTTTTTAAACATATTGTACATTTTTTATATGCATGAAACATTTTTTATGCGTGTTTAATATTTTCAAACACATGATTATCATTTTTTGTATACATTATGCATTTTTCATATACAGGTTACAAAAATTTTATTGGCATTAAACATTTTTCAAATACATGATTAACATTTTTCAATGGTATGAACATTTTTCACCCGAGTTAATCGTCCAACACCGAGCTAGAACCCGACAGTCACCTGTCAGGAAGAAAACAACTAAAGCCTACGCCGAGCATGGTGCTCGCCCGAGTTAATCATCCAATGTGGAGTCGTGTGCAGGTTGGGCAAAGGATTGCGCCCTTCAACGATTTAATTTCTGCAAACATAAGTTTTAAGTATTTCACCGACGAAGCTTTGTTTGTCTTAAGAGTGGATTTCATGTTTTTGAATAATGCCAAAGATACATAGATGGGATATCTGAGTTACAGTTTATAGCTTGGGTTCAGCCAAACCTTTTCCAATTCATAAACAAAGAGACACACTCTTGTAGTTTCGAGGGCACATACACCCATCAGCATAATCTCCGGAATGGTCCACCATCTCTTTTGACATGGTCATAGTGTTGGTCTATAGACTCTATTGTTACCGAATTGTCGGCCTTTTACCTTTCTGTTTTGTCAGACTGCTGGTGTTTGACTGTGTGCGTCCAAGTTATGCAGAGGCAGGATGATACTCGTAATGCTTTGTATCCACTTGATGCTACTTTTTGAGATAATAAAAGTGTCCTTTATCAAAAAAAAATACACCTGGCAGCATAATTCAGTTTTTTGTACTGTGTCTTTGGTTATGGAAGATACTCTTTCCAAGTCTTAATCACGTGAACTCCCATCTCATGTCAAGACATACAGAGTTCTTGATTATATGCATTAATTTGGTCTCTTGGGGACAAATAGTACACTTGTTTCATTTGCAGCGAGAAGGTGGGTGCTAGACTGTTAGCTATCTCCTATGATTTGTAATTATACCAAGAATATTAATTGCTCACTTGTCTATATATACACTCATTCACTCAATTATTTCAATTCACCTTCTTCACTCTGTCAATGTCATTGTACTCCATATTGATAAAGATAAGGTATGTGAATGAACCATTCCCAATATCGTGTTGATATAGAAGCATAGGCATATATGCTTAACTTGAAGGACAATGAGACAGAACCTTGAGAATAGAAGGCGTCGGGAAGAAAATTTAGAGTCCTTTGGGGCTCCAAGGTAGGTTAATTTGTACGTGAAGGGTTCTTTCTACTTTCTATCTCTTTCATCACTCGGTACTGCGTAGTGCATACCAGTAATGACTCTTAGACTGAAGCGTCCCTTCTTGAGTTGCGTCTGGAATAGTATCCCTCCATCGTACAGATGCCTTGTACGTATGTAATAAAGGAAGTAAAAACCCTTGCTTCAGGACTTGTTAGCAAACCCATGATCAATCTCACGACTTGAGCAATCCAAAGGCCCAAACAAGATTTTGACAACTAAAGGCCATGATCAAACAATAGTGGCACTACCAAATTCAGTGATAGGAAGGTTGGGTTCAATTTAGACTTTACCCTTTAAATTTTTTATTCTTAGTACAAGTTCAAGGTTTCAAACAAACTTTCTACTTTTACTACACGTTTGATGATAAGCTGTTTTAAGCAATGTCGGCAACCAAAATGGTTCTCTCTTTTTTACTTACAACTTTGTCCGTGCTCTTTCAACACCATAAAGTGGACATGCGAAGCATCTATCTCCTACAAAAACCTATGTCATAATGGGACAAAGCAAATGTACAAATGAACTAGTATACCAGAGATAATTGGATACATGACATCCCAATTCCTTCCAAATTACTGATAAAAAATGCTATTATGCTCATATGTTGTCCATTCTTCCCACGCCGATCAAAATAGTGATCGACGACCTACAACAACGATGGTATCCGCACCAACCATATCTTGACATCGCAAGGCCATCGCGGAAGAATCGTGTCCCTGTAACACTACACACAACATTCTAGCACCTCCAACAGTATGTAGCTCACATTGTCGTCATGAGTTGTTTGGAAGGCATTGTCAACTTCTCTGTGGAGCTGTAGGGTTTTTTTGCTAGACTCACATAACGGGTGAGGTACTTCTGAATTAAGTACCAAATTACTAACATTGGCCCTTCTAAACAGATCTCCCTCGTTCGAATTATGAAGAACCAAGTATGTTGACTAGGATAAGGGGTGAATAAGAAAGGGATTTCTATTTTCATGTCCCTTATCGCTTAGTTCTCCTCAGTTTTGCCCACGCTCTTTGGCAGTCCTCACTTTTCCCTTCCACCGCGCAGCCCACCCTCGGAAAAACCTAAACGGGGGTTTGTCGTCAGGTCAAAGTCGTTGACCGTTACTGGGCGTGGTTACTGACGCATGGGACACCCCTGTCAGCGGCTTCCTGCTCGTAGATGCTCGGTGCATATACTGACTAGTGAGACACCTCTGTCAGCGGCTTCACGGTCATAGGTGGTGGGCGCAGTTACTGGATTGTGGGACACCTTTGTCAGCGGATGCGTCAACCGAAAAAAAGAGGTGGCTTATTAAGCCAGAAAGAGTACTCGAACCCGAGACCACACGCTCAAAGAGAGGCGCAAGAGCCAACCAACCAAGTATGTGTACGTGACTTTTTAAATAGTCCTCACCATTTTATGAACTAAACGAAGCAAAGGATAAACGAATTGTTTAGTCACTATATGTAGTATACCATCGGGGTGTTATTAGTTTTGTTCAAACCATTTGGTGCGGCGGATGCACTTTAGTTAACCAAATTAGTTTAGTCCTGAATATTGGTTTGGTGAATGAACATGGGACAAGCAAAGTAACAAAAGTAAGCCACAAAAATTAGTTTAGTCCTGAATAATGTCCACAAAAATGACTTCTTTGTGAAGGAAGTGCCTCAAATAATTTTGAAATTTGTACATTTTATTTTTCATAATAAGCAGGCCACATTGGATGGCCACTGACTAGGTTTCAACAATTTCAGAGTAATATTGCTATATTCCATACATTTAGTTGAGTTTTAGTGAATTGTCAGAAAAGGCCCAAATTTGCACTGCAACTATGATGTAAATTGGTCCTGAATATTTCCAAAAATTATTTTGTGCTACAATATTGGTGGTAGATGAACTTGGGATAAATAGAGTAGAAATCCGAAACCATTTTGTGTGAATGGTCAACGCTGCAAGTTTCACCCCAATTTGCAAAAAAAACTAAGAAAATGAAAAACGGCTCAAAAATTAAAATGCCTTTGCATTGAGCCATCTTATGTGCACAAGTCTGTGGGAACAAAATATTAAACTTGCAATACAACTAGTTTGAAGCAAAAAAAAACTTCACAAAATGGCCTATGTAGAATGAACTTGTGTGGATTTCAAGGCATATGCACATGGAAATGGCCACACACATGGCAAAATCCATGATAAAATGCCTAATTTTGGCACAATTATTGGTGTTACCATTGTAGACAATGTTTCATAGGAATTTGCAATTATTTTGTAACAAAAATAAATTTTGCATTTTCCAAGCCCAGAAATGACTTTTTGTGAAGGAAGTGCCTCAAATAATTTTGAAATTTGTCTCGATTAATTTTTCATCAAAAGTAGGCCACCTTGGATGGCCACTGACCAGGTTTCAGCAATTTCGGAGTAATATTTCTATATTCCATGCTTTCAGTTGAGTTTTAATGAATTATTAGAAAAAACCCAAATTTGCATTACAAATGTGATGTAGATTAGTCATGAAAATTCCCAGCAATCATTTTATGCTACATTATTGGTGGTGGATAAACCTGGTACAAGGAAAGTTGAAATTCCAAAACATTTTGTATGAATGGTCAACACTGCAAGTTTGACCCCAATTTAAAAAAAACAAATAAATGACAAAAGGCTCAAAGATTCAATCTTTGCACTGAGCCATCTTATGTGCACTAGTTTGTGGGAAAAATATTAAAACTGGCAATACAACTAGTTTAAAAAGCCTTCACAAAATGGCCTATCTAGAATGGACTTGTGTGGATTTCAAGGCATATGCACATGAAAATAGCCACATACATGGTCCATGATAACATGCCCAAATTTGGCATAGCTATTGGTGTTACCATTGTAGACAATGTTTCATAGGAACAAAAATAAGTTTATCATTTTCCAAGCCCTATAAAAGACTTTTTGTGAAGGAAGTGCCTCAAATAATTTTGAAATCTGTCCCATTTCATATTTCATCAAAAGTAGGCCACGTTGGATGGCCACTGACCAGGTTTCAACAATTTTAGAGTAATATTTCTATATTCCATGCATTTAGTTGTGTTTTAGTGAATTATCAGAAAAGACCCAAATTTTCACTATAAGTGTGATGTAGATTGGTCCTGAAAATTTCCAAAAAAATCATTTTATCCTACATTATTGGTGGTGGATGAACTTGGGACAAGGAAAGTAGAAATTCCAAACCATTTTGTATGAATGATCAACACTTCAAGTTTGAACCCAATTTGAAAAAATGAAGAAAATGAAAAAGGCTAAAAAAATTCAAATGCCTTTGCATTGAGCCATCTTATGTGCACTAGTTTGTGGAAAAATATTAAACTTGCAATACAACTAGTTTGAAAAAAAAAACTTCACAAAATGACCTATTTAGAACGGACTTGTGTGGATTTCAAGGCATATGCACATGAAAATAGCCACATACATGGCAAAATCCATGATAACATACCCAAATTTGGCACAACTATTGGTGTTACCATTGTAGACAATGTTTTGTAGGAATTTGCGATTTTTTGTAATAAAAAAAAAAAAAAAATTTCCATTTTCCAATCCATAGAAATGACTTTTTTGTGAAGGAAAGTGCCTCAAATAATTTTGAAATTTTTGTCCCATTTCATTTTTCATCAAAAGCAGGCCACATTGGATGACCACTGACTAGGGTTTAGCAATTTTAGAGTAATATTTTTATATTCCATGCATTTAGTTGAGTTTTAATGAATTTTTTACGCATGATAGTACAAAAGGTGTATTGATACGTCTCCGTCGTATCTACTTTTCCAAACACGTTTGCCCTTGTTTTGGACTCTAACTTGCATGATTTGAACGGAACTAACCCGGACTGACGCTGTTTTCAATAGAATTGCCATGGTGTTATTTTTGTGCAGAAATAAAAGTTCTTAGAATGACCTGAAAATTAACGGAGAATTATTTTGGAATATATAAAAAATACTGGAAGAAAGATCCACGTCAGGGGGCCCACCACCTGTCCACGAGGGGTGGGGCGCACCCTACCCCCCTGGGCACGCCCCGCTGCCTCGTGGGCCCCCCTGACGCTCCACCGACCTCAACCTTGACTCCATATATTCACTTTCGGGGAGGAAAAAACCAAGGAGAAGGATTCATCGCGTTTTATGATACGGAGCCGCCGCCAAGCCCTAAACTCTCTCGGGAGGGCTGATCTGGAGTTCGTTCGGGGATCCGAAGAGGGAAATCCGTCACCATCATCATCATCAACCTTCCTCCATCATCAATTTCATGATGCTCACCGCCGTGCGTGAGTAATTCCATCGTAGGCTTGTTGGACGGTGATGGGTTGGATGAGATTTATCATGTAATCGAGTTAGTTTTGTTAGGGTTTGATCCCTAGTATCCACTATGTTCTGAGATTGATGTTGCTATGACTTTGCTATGCTTAATGCTTGTCACTAGGGCCCGAGTGCCATGATTTCAGATCTGAACCTATTATGTTTTCATCAATATATGAGAGTTCTTGATCCTATCTTGCAAGTCTATAGTCACCTATTATGTGTTATGATCCGTTAACCCCGAAGTGACAATAATCGGGATACATACTGGTGATGACCGTAGTTTGAGGAGTTCATGTATTCACTAAGTGTTAATGCTTTGGTCCGGTACTCTATTAAAAGGAGCCCTTAATATCCCTTAGTTTCCAATAGGACCCTGCTGCCACGGGAGAGTAGGACAAAAGATGGCATGCAAGTTCTTTTCCATAAGCACGTATGACTATATTCGAAATACATGCCTACATTACATTGATGAACTGGAGCTAGTTTTGTGTCACCCTAGGTTATAACTGTTACATGATCGATCGCATTCGGCATAATTCTCCATCACCGATCCAATGCCTACAAGCTTTTTCTATATTGTTCTTCGCTAATTTAATTTTCCGTTGCTACTGTTACAATCACTACAAAACCCAAAAATATTACTTTTGCTACCATTACCTTTTGCCACCGTTACCACTACTATCATATTACTTTGCTACTAAATACTTTGCTGCAGATATTAAGTTTCTAGGTGTGGTTGAATTGACAACTCAGCTGCTAATACTTGAGAATATTCTTTGGCTCCCCTTGTGTCCAATCAATAAATTTGGGTTGAATACTCTACCCTCGAAAACTGTTGCGATCCCCTATACTTGTGGGTTATCAAGAACATTTTCTGGCGCTATTGCTGGGGAGCATAGCTCTATTCTTTGAGTCACTTGGTATTTATATCTGTTTATCACTATGAAGAACTTGAAAGATCAAAGAACCAATATTTTTCCCTCAACTAGGAGGGGGGGTAAGGAACTGCCATCTAGCTCTGCACTTGATTCACCTTCTGTTTTGAGTAAGCTTGCGACACCTAAACCTGCTTCTGCTATTAATTCTGATGTGTCGCATGTTATTGATGATGCCACTTCTGCTATGCATGATACTTATGATGAAACTACTTCTATGCTTGACACTACTGTGCCACTAGGTGAATTTCTTGATGAACAACTTGCTAGGGCTAGAGAGAATGAAAATATTGAAACTGATAATATTGATGATAGTGATGATGAAGATTCTCCCCCAGATATGAATTGCCTGTTGTTCCAGAGGGTTATGTTATGGATGAAGAAACGGCTAGAGACTTTCTTGCTTGCAATGATAGAAGTGATCTTAAGAAATTATTAGCTAAGCTGAAAGAAAAGACTTTGAATGCTAGAATGAAATATGATCCTGCTTATGCTACTTCACCTATCTTTATTACTGATAAGGATTATGATTTATCTATTGATCCTAAGTTAATTACTTTGGTTGAATCTGATCCTTTCTATGGCTATGAATCTGAAACTGTTGTGGCACATCTTACTAAATTAAATGATATAGCTACCCTGTTCACTAATGATGAGAAAACTCGCTACTATTATATCCTTAAATTATTTCCGTTCTCATTAAAGGGTGATGCTAAGATATGGTTTAATTCTCTTGATCCTGGTTGTGTGCGTAGTCCCCAGTATATGATTTACTACTTCTCTGCTAAATATTCCCCCGCTCATAAGAAACAAGCTGCTTTAAGGAAAATATATAATTTTGTGCAAATTGAAGAAGAGAGTCTCCCACAATTTTGGGGGAGGCTTCTCCAATTACTTAATGCTTTGCCTGATCATCCTCTCAAGAAAAATGAAATAATTGATATATTTTATAATGGACTAACCGATGCTTTCAGAGATTACCTGGATAGTTGTGCTGGTTGTGTTTTCAGGGAAAGAACTGTTGATCAAGCTGAAATTCTATTGAATAATATGTTGACTAATGAAAATAATTGGACACTTCCTGGACTAACTCCTAAGCCAACTCCGAAGAAAAGGGGCATTCTATTTCTCAGTCCTGAAGATATGCAAGAGGCAAAGAAATCTATGAAAGAAAAAGGTATAAAAGCTGAAGATGTTAAGAATTTACCTCCTGTTGAAGAAATACATGGTCTTAATTCATCACCTATTGAAGAAACACATGGTCTCGATAACCTGACATAGGTAGTAAAGGTAAATTCTCTCTATAGATATGATAAAGCTGAAATCCCTCCTGCTAAGTTTGCTAGCCAATGTTTGGATGAATTTGATAACTTAAGCAAGAAGATTTTAATGCTTATCTTGGTAGACAATTGAAACATAATGCTTATATGATTGAACACTTGAGTGATTATATGGCTAATGTTAAGGGTGAACTTAAACTTATTAGTAAACATGCTTCTATGGTTACCACTCAAGTAGAACAAGTACTTAAATCTCAGAATGATTTGCTCATTGAATTGAATAGTAAGAATAATGACTTTCCTGTTAGAGTTGCAACTAGAGGAGGTAAAGTGACTCAGGAACCTTTGTATCCTGAAGGCCACCCTAAGAGAATTGAGAAAGATTCTCAGAGAATTAATATAGATGCACCTAGTCCTTCTAAAAGGAAGAAAAAGAAAAATGATAGGACTTTGCATGCTTCTAGTGAACCTGTTGTAGACACACCTGAGAATCCCAATGATATTTCTATTTCTGATGTTGAAACACAACCTGTTAATGAACATGAACCTAGTGATAATGTTAATGATGATGTTCATGTTGATGCTCAACCTAGCAATGATAATGATGTAGAGATTGAACCTGTTGTTGATCTTGATAACCCACAATCAAAGAATTAACTTTATGATAAGAGAGACTTTGTTGCTAGGAAGCACGGTAAAGAAAGAGAACCATGGGTTCAGAGACCCATGCCTTTTCCTCCTAAACCATCCAAGAAAAAGGATGATGAGGATTTTGAGCGCTTTGCTAAAATGATTAGACATATCTTTTTGCGTATGCGTTTGACTGGTATGCTTAAAATGCATCTTTATGCTAAATATATGAAGGAAATTGTTACTAATAAAAGAAAGATACCAGAAGCTGAAATTTCCACCATGCTTGCTAATTATATTTTTAAAGGTGGAATACCAAAGAAACTTGGAGATCCAGGAGTACCAACTATACCATGCTCCATTAAAAGAAACTATGTTAAAACTGCTTTATGTGATCTTGGAGCCGGTGTTAGTGTTATGCCTCTCTATTTATATTGTAGACTTGATTTGAGTAAGTTGACACCTACTGAAATATATTTGCAAATGGCTGATAAATCAACTGTTATACCTGTCGGTATTTGTGAGGATGTGCCTGTTGTGGTTGCAAACGTTACTATTTTAATGGATTTTGTTATTCTTGATATTGCCGAGCACGATAGTATCTCCATTATTCTTGGAAGACCCTTTTTGAATACTGCAGGGGCTGTTATTGATTGCACCAAAGGCAATGTCACTTTTCATGTTAATGGTAATGAGCGTACGGTACATTTTCCGAGGAAACAACCTCAAGTCCACAGTATCAATTCTATTGGAAGATTTTCAACAATTACTATTAGAGGTTCTGAATTTCCTCTTCCTGCTGTCAAGAAGAAATATGATATTCTTATTGTTGGGGACATGCATATCCCCGTTGAGGTAACCTAGTGTTATTCCAAAATTCTGTGGTTTCATATTATTCTAAATGAATTTGTTAACAAGACCTGATCAACCTTGTTAGTGGATTCCTTTTGATGAGCATGAGATGGATGAAGTTAGAAGGCACAACTCTCCATACCCTCTTTTTACTTTCTGTTATTTATATTTGAGAATTTTTGGCACTAAAAACACAGCAGGGGGAGCAGCCACGTGCCCACGAGGGTGGAGGGCGCGCCCACCCCCTGCCTCATGGACCCCACGTGGGTCCCCTTGATACGTCTCCAACGTATCTATAATTTTTGATTTCTCCATGCTATATTATCTACTATTTTGGACATTATTGGGCTTTATTACCCACTTTTATATTATTTTTGGGACTAACCTATTAACCGGAGGCCCAGCCCAGAATTGTTGTTTTTTGCCTGTTTTAGGGTTTCGAAGAAAAGGAATATCAAACGGAGTCCAAACGGAATGAAACCTTCGGGAACGTGATTTTCTCAACGAATAAGACCAGAGAGACTTGGACCCTACGTCAAGAAATAAAACAGGAGGCCACGAGGTAGGGGGCACGCCCACCCCCACCAGGCGCGCCCTCCACCCTCGTGGGCCCCCTGTTGCTCCACCGACGTACTCCTTCCTCCTATATATATCCACGTACCCCCAAACGATCAGAACAGGAGCCAAACCCCTAATTCCACTGCCATAACTTTCTGTATCCACGAGATCCCATCTTGGGGCCTGTTTCGGAGCTCCGCCGGAGGGGGCATCGATCACGGAGGGCTTCTACATCAACACCATAGCCTCTCCGATGAAGTGTGAGTAGTTTACCTCAGACCTACGGGTCCATAGTTAGTAGCTAGATGGCTTCTTCTCTCTTTTTGGATCTCAATACAATGTTCTCCCCCTCTCTTGTGGAGATCTATTCGATGTAATCTTCTTTTTGCGGTGTGTTTGTTGAGACCGATGAATTGTGTGTTTATGATCAAGTCTATCTACGAATAATATTTGAATCTTCTCTGAATTCTTTTATGTATGATTGGTTATCTTTGCAAGTCTCTTCGAATTATCAGTTTGGTTTGGCCTACTAGATTGATCTTTCTTGCAACGGGAGAAGTGCTTAGCTTTGGGTTCAATCTTGCGGTGTCCTTTCCCGGTGACAGTAAGGACATCAAGGCACGTATTGTATTGTTGCCATCGAGGATAACAAGATGGGGTTTTCTTCATATTACATGAGTCTATCCCTCTACATCATGTCATCTTGCTTAAGGCGTTACTCTGTTTTTAACTTAATACTCTAGATGAATGCTGGATAGCGGTCGATGAGTGGAGTAATAGTAGTAGATGCAGGCAGGAGTCGGTCTACTTGTCTTGGACATGATGCCTATATACATGATCATACCTAGATATTCTCATAACTATGCTCAATTCTGTCAATTGCTCAATAGTAATTTGTTCACCCACCGTAGAATACTTATGCCCTTGAGATAAGCCACTAGTGAAACATATGGCCCCCGGGTCTATCTTTATCATATTGATCTCCTACTACTTACTTATTTCCTTTGCTATTTACTTTGCCTTTATTTTACTTTGCATCTTTTATCATAAAAATACCAAAAATCTTATCTTATCATATCTATCAGATCTCACTCTCGTAAGTGGCCCTATAGGGATTGACAACCCCTATTTGCGTTGGTTGCAAGGATTTATTTGTTTTGTGCAGGTGCGAGGGATTCGCGCGTAGCCTCCTACTGGATTGATACCTTGGTTCTCAAAAACTGAGGGAAATACTTACGCTACTTTGCTGCATCATCCCTTCCTCTTTGGGGAAAACCAACACAGTGCTCAAGAGGTAGCACCCCTCCACTTATTCCAGCCACCACGCACTCCTTCTTCCTCCCAAAAAAATCACCAAACAGCTCAAACCCGAGTTCTATCTCATCTTGCTGCCATTTTCGATCTCCTAGCTCAAAGCTCCATTCACAAAACTGCTTTGGGGGATTGTTCTTTGGTATGTGACTCCTCCAATGGTCCAATTAGTTTTTGTTCTAGTGCTTTATTTATTGCAAATTTTTGCTGCTTAGGTGACCTTGTTCTTGAGCTTGCATGTCAAATTTATGTGGTCAAAAGTAGTTCTAATGCATGATATAGTCTCTGGGCACTTGTAGGAGTGTTTGCTATCAATTTTGTTGAGTTTGGTTCACTTTTATTTTGAAGTTACTAAAAATTTCAGAAATTTTCAGAAAAAAGATGAAGAGATTTTTGAGGGGCTCATCGAGCCGAAGCTCGAAGGATAAACAAAGTGAAGACAACAAGAAACCCAAGTATAATCTCCCTCGCACCACGGAGGTTCGGCCATGTGAATGGCCTTGTGATGATTTCTTGAGAGCAGCCGGGATTTATGATGATTTCTATGAGTTGGCTGAGAATGCAGGCCTCACCGCCTTCCTCCATGACCAACGCGAACAGTATCTCTTACTCACCAATATCTTTGTGCAAAACTTTCATTTCCATGCTAGGAGCTCACCACCTACGGTGGAATTTTATTTATATTATGAGCATAAGGAGATGTCACTTCGTGATTTTTGTCGGGTTTGTTTAATACCTTTTGAGGGCAGCATAGAGGAACCACATCGTGACGATGTGTAAGGGTTTATTGATACAATTGTTGTAGGGGAAACGAGGAAGGTTTCCGATGCAAGAATTGCTAGCATACATTTTCCTGTTTTACGTTACTTTGCAATATTTGCTAGTAGATGCTTAATTGGTCGCGGAAACTGTGGCAACCTTAGTGCCCCTGATATTGTTATTTTGTGCCATGCCTTGTTCCGTGATGACACATTTAGTATGGGTGCTATTGTTGCAAAGCAGTTAAATCTTAACCGTACTAAGGGCCCCATCTTGGGAGGTATCTTTGCCTCGTGCCTCGCTGCACACTTTAGCATACCTATTAGGCATTATGAGAAGGAAGAGAAGTTTCTGCCTCCTGTTTTTCTAGACTATAAGAGTATAGTAGCACATGATTTTATCGTTAAGAATAAGGAAAAGATGCTTAAGTACAAGCTAATATTTGATAAAAATCACCCTGAGACTATTACTTTGCCTGCTCCTTCCTTGTTTGACTTATTTGCAGGCAAGTACCTTGTTCCGCCGGAGGCCATTCACGCCTACCAAACCCCACACTAGCTACAGAGCTAGAGCCGGAACCACAATTTGATCCTCACCGGCAGTCAGTTTATCAGTGGAATCCGGAAGAGATCGCCAACCAGTGGCACCAGGGGGATCCTTCTCAGTACGACCCTAGTTACAACTTTGGATATCCGCCAGCCCAGCCGTGGCCATAGACCAACTTAGGCCAAAAGCCTAAGCTTGGGGGAGTACGTATTTCTCACCAACATTACATTCCTGTTCACACACTCATGCTAGTTGTCGATGCTCATACTTTTTCACTGTATTATCCATGCTAGTTTATTTCCCTTTTTATGCTTTCTTCTTGTGTGTTGGATAAACCTTAAGAAAAACAAAAAAAATTAGTTGTAGCTTTTAGCTAGTTTACTTTCCATGCCTGTAGTGGTAGTAATTAAAAAGAAAACCCCAAAAGATTTCTCATTCTTCTTTTGCTTGTTGGGAGCTTTCCCGTGTAAATAGTTTTGTTTCTTTTCTTTCCTCTGGGGGTCGAGAGGAGAAGACCATGATGAAAATGTTGAGTGGCTCTCATATGCATTATTGTTGATCTAAAAAAGAGCCCATATTACCTTGTCTTCTCTCTTGAATTGAATGCTTGCAGATTCCAGCTTAGTCCAATGCACGTGCACAATTATTAATAGCCACACTATTTGGTCGTGCAAGTGAAAGGCAATAATGATGATTATATGATGAACTTATTGAGATGAGAAAAGCTGGTATGAACTCGACCTCTCTTGTTTTTGTAAATATGATTAGTTCATCGTTCCTGATTCAGTCTATTATGAAAGAAACATATTTGCAATGACAATTAGAGATTATAGTTGCTTATGCCATGCTTAATTAGCTAGGAGCTTATAATGGTTTACCTTGCGTGCCAACATGCTATTAAAATGGTTGTGATGTGGTATGATAGGGTGGTATCCTCTTTTGAATGATTCGAGTGGCTTGACTTGGCACATGTTCACGCATGTAGTTGAAACAAGATTAACATAGCCTCTATGATATTTATGTTCATGGTGCATTATATCCTACTCATGCTTGCATTCGGTGTTGATTAATTTTAATGCATGTTCATGATTGTTGTCGCTCTCTAGCTGGTCGCTTCCCAGTCTTTTGCTAGCCTTCACTTGTAATAAGCGGGAATACTGCTTGTGCATCCAATTCCATAAACCCCAAAATTATTCCATATGAGTCCACCATACCTACCTATATACGGTATCTACCTGCCGCTCCAAGTAAATTTGTATGTGCCAAACTCTAAACCTTCAAATAAACGTTCTGTTTTGTATGCTCGAATAGCTCATGTATCAACTAGGGCTGTCTGTATCTTCCATGCTAGGCGGGTTATTCTCAAGAAGAGTGGACTCCTCTCCTCACTCATGAGAAAATGGCTGGTCACTGGGATGCCCAGTCCCATGCTTTATGCAAATCAAATAAAAATAACTGCAAACAAAACTCCCCCGGAACTCTTGTTAGTTGGAGGCACTCGTTGTTTCAAGCAAGCCATGGATTGGTGCTTGTTGGTGGAGGGGGAGTATAAACTTTACCATTCTGTTTGGGAACCTCCTATAATGTGTGTAGCATGGAAGATATCGAGATCTCTCGGTTGTTATGTTGACAATGAAAGTATACCGCTCAAAATATTATTCATATCTATTTCAAAACCGAGCTTTGGCACCTCTACAAATCCCTGCTTCCCTCTGGGAAGGGCCTATATATTTACTTTTATGTTGAGTCATCATCCTCTTATTAAAAAGCACCAGTTGGAGAGCATCGCTATCATTTGCATCCATTATTGTTAATTTACATTGAGTATGACTTGACTGGATCTCTTTTACCATGAATTACAATGTCTAGCCAGTCCTTGATCTTTAAAGGTGCTCTGCATTTATGTTTTGCGGTCTTAGAAAGGGCTAGCGAGATACCATCTTGTCATATCATATTATGATTGTTTTGAGAAAGTGTTGTTATCCGAGATTTATTATTATTGCTTGCTAGTTGATTATGTCATTGATATGAGTAAACATGAGACCTAAGTGTTATTGTGAATATGGTTAGTTCATAATCTTTGCTGAAAACTTGAATGCTGGCTTTACATATTTACAGCAACAAGAGCAAACAGAGTTTGTAATTTTTTTCTTTATCACTTTCAGTTTATCAACTGAATTGCTTGAGGACAAGCAAAGGTTTAAGCTTGGGGGAGTTGATCCGTCTCCGTCGTATCTACTTTTCCAAACACTTTTGCCCTTGTTTTGGACTCTAACTTGCATGATTTGAATGGAACTAACCCCGGACTGACGTTGTTTTCAGCAGAATTGCCATGGTGTTATTTTTGTGCAGAAATAAAAGTTCTCGGAATGACGTGAAAATCAACGGAGAATTATTTTGGAATATATAAAAAATACTGGAAGAAAGATCCATGTCAGGGGGCCCACCACCTGTCCATGAGGTTGGGGGCGCGCCCTACCCCCTGGGCGCGCCCGCTGCCTCGTGGGCCCCCTGACGCTCCACCGACCTCAACCTTGACTCGATATATTCACTTTCGGGGGAGGAAAAAACCAGGGAGAAGGATTCATCACGTTTTACGATACGGAGCTGATACGTCTCCAACGTATCTATAATTTCTGATTGCTCCATGCTATATTATCTACTATTTTGGGCAATATTGGGCTTTATTATCCACTTTTATATTATTTTTGGGACTAACCTATTAACTGGAGGCCTAGCCCAGATTTGCTGTTTTATGCCTATTTCAGTGTTTTGAAGAAAAGGAATATCAGACGGAGTCGAAACGGAACGAAATCAACTAGAGAAGTTATTTTTGGAAGGAAACACACCTGATGGACTTGGACCCCATGTCAGAAGATACAGGAGCTGCCCACGAGGGTGGGGGCGCACCCCCTTCATCGTGGGGCCCCCGTGGCTCCCCTGACGTGCTTCTTCTGCCTATATAACTCCATATACGCTAAAACTTCCAGAACAGAGATTAGATCGGGAGTTCCGCCGCCAGAAGCCTCTGTAGCCACCAAAAGCCAATCTAGACTCGTTCCGGCACCCTGCCGGAGGGGGCAATCCTTCCCCGATGGCCATCTTCATCATCCCGGTGCTCTCCATGACGAGGAGGGAGTAGTTCTCCCTCGGGGCTGAGGGTATGTACCAGTAGCTATGTGTTTGATCTCTCTCTCTCTCGTGTTCTTGAGATGATACGATCTTGATGTATCGTGAGCTTTGCTATTATAGTTGGATCCTATGTTTCTCCCCCCTCTTCTCTCTTGTAATGAATTGAGCTTTCCCTTTGGAGTAATCTTATCGGATTGAGTCTTTAAAGACTTGAGAACACTTGATGTATGTCTTGATGACCAACTTGCGGGTTTCGTGACATTGGGAACCTATGCATAGGGGTTGGCACACGTTTTCGTCGTGATTCTCCGGTAGGAACTTTGGGGCACTCTTCGAGGTCCTTTGTGTTGGTTGAATAGATGAATCTGAGATTGTGTGATGCATATTGTATAATCATACCCACGGATACTTGAGGTGACATTGGAGTATCTAGGTGACATTAGGGTTTTGGTTGATATGTGTCTTAAGGTGTTATTCTAGTACGGACTCTAGGGCTGTTTGTGACACCTATAGGAATAGCCCAACGGATTGATTGGAAAGAATAACTTTGAGGTGGTTTCGTACCCTACCATAATCTCTTCGTTCGTTCTCCGCTATTAGTGACTTTGGAGTGACTCTTTGTTGCATGTTGAGGGATAGTTATGTGATCCAATTATGTTAGTATTGTTGAGGGAACTTATGCTAGTGAAAGTATGAACCCTAGGCCTTGTTTCCACGCATTGCAATACTGTTTACGCTCACTTTTATCACTTGCTACCTTGCTGTTTTTATTATTTCAGATTACAAATACCACTTGTTTCACCATCTCTTCGCTGAACTAGTGCACCTATACAATTTACCATTGTACTGGGTGTGTTGGGGACACAAGAGACTCTTTGTTATTTGGTTGCAGGGTTGCTTGAGAGAGACCATCTTCATCCTACGCCTCCTACAGGTTGATAAACCTTAGGTCATCCACTTGAGGGAAATTTGCTACTGTCCTACAAACCTCTGCACTTGGAGGCCCAACAACGTCTACAAGAAGAAGGTTGTGTAGTAGACATCAAGCTCTTTTCTGGCGCCGTTGCCGGGGAGGCAAGGAAAGCGGCACTAACACACCCCGTCAACTAAGATCTTTTTTGGCGCCGTTGCCGGGGAGGTGAGTGCTTGAAGGTATATCTTTAGATCTTGCAATCGAGTCTTTTAGTTTCTTATTTTATCACTAGTTTAGTCTATAAAAGAAACTATAAAAAATGGAATTGAGTTTGTCTCATATGCTTCACCTTTTTAATATCTTTCGTGAGTATGATGGAAAGGATAATTGTGCTCAAGTGCTAGAAGAAGAAATCTATAAAATGTTTGGCACTAAATATTTGAATGATGAGCATGATTGCAATGTTGTTAGTATGAATTCCTTGAATATCTATGATGCTAATGATATGCAAAGCCACAAGCTTGGGGAATCTATGTTTGATGAAGATGATATTTTTGTTCCCCAAGTTTTGATGAGAAAATTTATTATGATGATAGCATGCCTCCTATTTATGATGATTATGTTGATGAAAGTGGTTTCGGAGAGGTCATGACTTTATTTTGTGATGAATCCACTATTTCGGAAGAGGTTCCAATTGATTATGAGAACAAAGTTGCTATATATGATGATTATTGTGATGACTTGTATGCTATAAAGAATAATGATATACATGAAACTTGTCATCATGATTTTAGTTTTCAATTGGATTATGCCTCACATGATAATTATTTTGTTGAGTTTGCTCCCACTATTATTCATGAGAAGAAATTTGCTTATGTGGAGAGTAATAAAATTTCTATGCTTGTAGATCATGAAAAGGATGATTTAGGTGCTGGTTATATTGTTGAATTCATTCATGATGCTACTGAAAATTATTATGAGGGAGGAATATATGCTTGTAGGAATTGCAATAATATCAAGTTTCCTTCCTATGTGCTTAAAGTTTGGAAGTTATGCTTGTTTTAACTTCCTATGCAAGTTGATCCTTGTTCCCACAAGTTGTTTTCTCATAAAATCCCTATGCATAGGAATTATGTTAGACTTAAATGTGCTAGTCATATTCTTCATGATGCTCTCTTTATGTTTCAATTCTTATCTTTTATGTGAGCATCATTGAAATCATCATGCCTAGCTAGGGCGTTAAACGATAGCGCTTGTTGGGAGGCAACCCAACTTTATTTTTGTTCTTTGCTTTTTTCTCCTGTTTAGTAATAAATAATTCATCTAGCCTCTGTTTAGATGTGGTTTTATGCTTTTAATTAGTGTTTGTGCCAAGTAGAACCTTTGGGAAGACTTGGGGAAAGTCTTGTTGATCATGCTGTAAAAACAGAAACTTTAGAACTCACGAGAATTGCTGCCATTTTTATTTGGAAAGTGCTATTTAGTTAATTATTTTTGCAGATTATTAATAGATAAATTCCTCAGGTCCAGCAATTTATTTGAGAATTTTATGAGTTCCATAAGTATAAGTTTGATCCAGATTACTACAGACTGTTCTGTTTTTGACAGATTCTGTTTTCAATGTGTTGTTTAGTTATTTTGATGAATCGATGGCTAGTAAAATAGTTTATAAACCATATAGAAGTTGGAATACAGTAGGTTTAACACCAATATAAATAAAGAATGAGCTCATTACATTACCTGGAAGTGGTGTTTTATTTTCTTATACTAACGAAGCTTACGAGTTTTCTGTTAAGTTTTGTGTTGTGAAGTTTTCAAGTTTTGGGTAAGGATTCGATGGACTATGGAATAAGGAGTGGCAAGAGCCTAAGCTTGGGGATGACCAAGGCACCCCAAGGTAATATTCAAGGATAGCCAAGAGCCTAAGCTTGGGGATACCCCGGAAGGCATCCCCTCTTTCGTCTTCGTTCATTGGTAACTTTACTTGGAGCTATATTTTTATTTACCACATGATATGTGTTTTGCTTGGAGCGTCATGTCATTTTCTTTTCCTTTGCTTGCTGTTTTGATAAAATACCAAGATCTGAAATTCTTAAATGTTAGAGAGACTTCATATAGTTGCATAATTATTCGACTACTCATTGAACTTCACTTATATCTTTCGGAGTAGTTTGTTGTTTGCTCTAGTACTTCACTTATATCTTTTAGAGCACGGTGGTAGTTTTATTTTGAAGAAATAGATGAACTCTCATGCTTCACTTATATTATTGTGAGAGTCTGAAATAGCATGGTAAATTGCTTAAAATCGTAATATGCTAGGTATTCACGAATAATAAAATTCTCTTATGAGTGTGTTGAATACTAAGAGAAGTTTGATGCTTGATGATTGTTTTGAGATATGGAGATGGTGATATTAGAGTCATGATAGTTGAGTAGTTGTAAATTTGAGAAATACTTGTGTTGAAGTTTGTGATTCCCGTAGCATGCACGTATGGTGAACCATTAAGTGATGAAGTCGGAGCATGATTTATTTATTGATTGTCCTCCTTATGAGTGGCGGTCGGGGACGAGCGATGGTCTTTTCCTACCAATCTATCCCCCTAGAAGCATGCGCGTAATACTTTGCTTTGATAACTTGTAGATTTTTGCAATAAGTATATGAGTTCTTTATGACTAATGTTGAGTCCATGGATTATACGCACTCTCACCCTTCCACCTTTGCTAGCCTCTCTAATACCGCACACCTTTCGCCGATATCATACACCCACCATATACCTTCCTCAAAACAGCCACCATACCTACCTATTATGGCATTTCCATAGCCATTCCGAGATATATTGCCATGCAACTTTCCACCGTTCCGTTATTATGACACGCTTCATCATTGTCATATTGCTTTGCATGATCATGTAGTTGACATCGTATTTGTGGCAAAGCCACCATTCACAATTCTTTCATACATGTCACTCATGCATCATTGCACATCCCGGTACACCGCCGGAGGCATTCATATAGAGTCATATCTTGTTCTAAGTATCGAGTTGTAATTCTTGAGTTGTAAGAAAATAAAAGTGTGATGATCATCATTATTAGAGCATTGTCCCAGTGAGGAAAGGATGATGGAGACTATGATTCCCCCACAAGTCGGGATGAGACTCCGGACGAAAAATAAATAAAAGAGGCCAAAGAAGCCCAAATAAAAAAAAGAAAAAAAAGTGGCCATAAAAAAGGGAGAAAGGCCCAAATAAAAAAAATAAAAAAAATGAAAATGAGAGAAAAAGAGAGAAGGGACAATGTTACTATCCTTTTACCACACTTGTGCTTCAAAGTAGCACCATGATCTTCATAGTAGAGAGTCTCTCATGTTATCACTTTCATATACTAGTGGGAATCTTTCATTATAGAACTTGGCTTGTATATTCCAATGATGGGCTTCCTCAAATTGCCCTAGGTCTTCATGAGCAAGCAAGTTGGATGCACACCCATTTAGTTTCTTTTTGAGCTTTCATATACTTATAGCTCTCGTGCATCCGTTGCATGGCAATCCCTACTCACTCACATTGATATCTATTGATGGGCATCTCCATAGCCCGTTGATATGCCTAGTTGATGTGAGACTATCTTCTCCTTTTTGTCTTCTTCACAACCACCATTCTATTCCACCTATAGTGCTATGTCCATGGCTCACGCTCATATATTGCGTGAAGATTGAAAAAGTTTGAGAACATCAAAAGTATGAAACAATTGCTTGGCTTGTCATCGGGGTTGTGCATGATTTAAATATTTTGTGTGGTGAAGATAGAGCATAGCCAGACTATATGATTTTGTAGGGATAACTTTCTTTTTCCATGTTATTTTGAGAAGACATGATTGCTTTGTTAGTATGCTTGAAGTATTATTGTTTTTATGTCAATATTAAACTTTAGTCTTGAATCTTTCGGATCTGAATATTCATGTCACAAGTAAGAAGAATTACATTGAAATTATGCCAACTAGCATTCCACATCAAAAATAATCTTTTTATCATTTACCTACTCGAGGACGAGCAGGAATTAAGCTTGGGGATGCTTGATACGTCTCCAACGTATCTATAATTTTTGATTGCTCCATGCTATATTATCTACTGTTTTGGGCAATATTGGGCTTTATTATCCACTTTTATATTATTTTTGGGACTAACCTATTAACCGGAGGCCCAACCCAGATTTGTTGTTTTATGCCTATTTCAGTGTTTTGAAGAAAAGGAATATCAGACGGAGTCGAAATAGAACAAAATCAACTGGAGAAGTTATTTCTGGAAGGAAACACACATGATGGACTTGGACCCCACGTCAGAAGATACGTGAGCTGCCCACGAGGGTGGGGGGGCGCGCCCACCCCCCTAGGGCGCGCCCCCTGCCTTATGGGGCCCCTGTGGCTCCCCTGACGTGCTTCTTCTGCCTATATAACTCCATATACCCTAAAACTTCCAGAACAGAGATTAGATCGGTAGTTCCGCTGCCAGAAGCCTCCGTAGCCACCAAAAGCCAATCTAGACCCGTTCCGGCACCCTGCCGGAGGGGGCAATCCTTCCCTGATGGCCATCTTCATCATCCCGGTGCTCTCCATGACAAGGAGGGAGTAGTTCTCCCTCGGGGCTGAGGGTATGTACCAGTAGCTATGTGTTTGATCTCTCTCTCTCTCTCTCTCGTGTTCTTGAGATGATACGATCTTGATGTATCGCGAGCTTTGCTATTATAGTTGGATCCTATGTTTCTCCTCCCCCTCTTCTCTCTTGTAATGAATTGAGTTTTCCCTTTGGAGTAATCTTATCGGATTGAGTCTTTAAAGACTTGAGAACACTTGATGTATGTCTTGGTGACCAACTTGTGGGTTTCGTGACATTGGGAACCTATGCATAGGTTTTGGCACACGTTTTCATCGTGATTCTCCGGTAGGAACTTTGGGGCACTCTTCGAGGTCCTTTGTGTTGGTTGAATAGATGAATCTGAGATTGTGTGATGCATATTGTATAATCGTACCCACGGATACTTGAGGTGACATTGGAGTATCTAGGTGAGATTTGGGTTTTGGTTGATATGTGTCTTAAGGTGTTATTCTAGTACGAACTCTAGGGCTGTTTGTGACACCTATAGGAATAGCCCAACGGATTGATTGTAAAGAATAACTTTGAGGTGGTTTCATACCCTACCATAATCTCTTCGTTCGTTCTCCGCTATTAGTGACTTTGGAGTGACTCTTTGTTGCATGTTGAGGGATAGTTATGTGATCCAATTATGTTAGTATTGTTGAGGGAACTTACGCTAGTGAAAGTATGAACCCTAGGCCTTGTTTCCATGCATTGCAATACTGTTTACGCTCACTTTTATCACTTGCTACCTTGCTGTTTTTATTATTTCAGATTACAAATACCATTATCTACTATCCATATACCACTTGTTTCACCATCTCTTCGCCGAACTAGTGCACCTATACAATTTACCATTGTATTGGGTGTGTTGGGGACACAAGAGACTCTTTGTTATTTGGTTGCAGGGTTGCTTGAGAGAGACCATCTTCATCCTATGCCTCCTACGGATTGATAAACCTTAGGTCATCCACTTGAGGGAAATTTGCTACTGTCCTACAAACATCTGCACTTGGAGGCCCAACAACGTCTACAAGAAGAAGGTTGTGTAGCAGACATCAGGAGCCGCCGCCAAGCCCTAAACTCTCTCGAGAGGCCTGATATGGAGTTCGTTCGGGGCTCCGGAGAGGGGAATCCGTCGCCATCATCATCATCAACCTTCCTCCATCACCAATTTCACGATGCTCACCGCCGTGCGTGAGTAATTCCATCGTAGGCTTGTTGGACGGTGATGTGTTGGATGAGATTTATCATGTAATCGAGTTAGTTTAGTTAGGGTTTGATCCCTAGTATCCACTATGTTCTGAGATTGATGTTGCTATGTGAAAGATCGTGGATGTCGCCTAGAGGGGGGGGGGTGAATAGGCGCTTTTAAAATAATTACGGTTTAGGCTTGAACAAATGCGGAATAAACCTAGCGGTTAATTTGTCAAGCACAAAACCTACAACAACTAGGCTCACCTATGTGCACAAACAACTTATGCTAAGCAAGATAAACTACTAGGTGATAGCAAGATATATGACAAGAAACAATATGTCTATCACAAGGTAAAGTGCATAAGTAAAGAGCTCGGGTAAGAGATAACCGAGGCACGTGGAGACGACGATGTATCCCGAAGTTCACACCCTTGCGGATGCTAATCTCCGTTTGGAGCGGTGTGGAGGCACAATGCTCCCCAAGAAGCCACTAGGGCCATCATAATCTCCTCACGCCCTCGCACAATGCAAGATGCCATGATTCCACTAAGGGACCCTTGAAGGCGGTCACCGAACCCGTACAAATGGCAACCCTTGGGGGCGGTCACCGAACCCGTACACTTTGGCAACCCTTTGGGGCGGTCACCGGTACCCGTCAAATTGCTCGGGGCGATCTCCACAACCTAATTGGAGACCCCGACGCTTGCCCGGAGCTTTACACCACAATGATTGAGCTCCGAACACCACCAACCATCTAGGGCGCCAAGGCACCTAAGAGGAACAAGCTCTAGGGTGCCCAAACACCCAAGAGTAATAAGCTTCTCAAACTTCACTTCCACGTATCACCGTGGAGAACTCAAACCAATGCACCAAATGCAATGGCAAGGGCACACGGAGTGACCAAGTCCTTCTCTCTCAAATCACACCGAAGCAACTAATGCTAGGGAGGAAAATGAGAGGAATAACAAGAAGGAGAGCACCAAGAACTCCAAGATCAAGATCCAAGGGGTTCCCCTCACATAGAGGAGAAAGTGATTGGTGGAAATGTGGATCTAGATCTCCTCTCTCTTTTCCCTCAAAAACTAGCAAGAATCCATGGAGGGATTGAGAGTTAGCAAGCTTGAAGAAGGTCAACAATGGGGGAAGAACACGAGCTCAAAGGATAAGGTTCATTGGGGAAGAAGACCCCCTTTTATAGGTGGGGGAAAATCCAACCGTTATGCTCACAGCCCGCACCGAGTGGTACTACCGCTCCAAGGAGCGGTACTACCGCTAGGGTGGTAGTAGGCCTTTGAAACACAACAACGAGGAGGCAAAAAAGCCAGAAGAACCGTCGGAGCGGTAGTACCGCTTGACCTCATGGTACTACCGCTAGGGGTAGCTGTACTACTGCTAAGGGTAGCGGTACTACTGCTTGCGAGCGGTACTAAAAAATTACATCTGTGCCTACCACCGCTGGACTTGTGACGAGTTTTTGGTACCGAGCGGAAGTAGCCATGGAAGTAGCCGCGGTAGTACTGCTCCAAGCAGTAGTACCGCTCCCAAAAGCGGTAGTAAAAAATTACATCCGCTCCTATCCGCGGTAGTACCGCTGCAGCCTTTTCAGAACACCAAAACCGACACAACTTCTGCAAACGTACTCCGAATTCTATGAAACCAAGTTTGTTGGAAAGCTAGCGACAAGGGCTAACACAATATTGAAATAAATATCAATAAGAAGCTAATTAGAAAAGGCCCATAATAAAATGGTGAGAACCCTTCCTCGGATAAGACCGGTAAAACCTCCAACACCGAAAACATCATAGAAGACGCATGCGAACTCCGTTTTCAATGAACTCAAGCTTGTCATAAAGATGACCATAAGATCTAAGACTCACAAAGAGAAACAAACAAGAACCAAGAAACATGATGCAAGGATGCAATGGTTTGAGCTCTCTACTAACGATACAATCAAGCCACCAACTTGAGAGCCCCCCTTGATAGTACGACAAACGATCCTATAACCCGGTCTCCCAACTACCACCACGAGACCGGTAAAATAGAAAGCCTATCAAGGGCAAACATTTTCCTTGCACATGGTCCACTTGAGCTAGATGATGAAGATCTTGAATCCCTCAAGTTGGACCACCTTTCTTGATTGCGTTGGCTCGATGAAGACTAGATGATTGCTCCCCCATACTTCACTATGGGTGAGCCACTCTTCGACACATCTTCACAAGTCCATTGACACCTCAATGGATGGCAAGCTTCAAGAACTTGATCTCTTCGTGGTGCTCCACCTGAACTTGCACACGGCAATCTTGATGACGATCACCACTTGATGTCATTCTTTCGATGGGTTGTATGATATCTTCCTCTTGACGCAAGCCCATGGACACGTACCTAACCCCACATAGAACTCTCACATAGACCATGGGTTAGTACACAAAGTGCAATGGACAATGCTTACCATACCATGGGATCACTTGATCCCTCTCGGTACATCTTTTACGCTTTGTGAGTTGATCAACTTGATTCACTCTTGACATAGTCTTGATTAACCTTGAATATTTCCAACTCCCTTCGTTTGGATGATGTCATGAAGGTAAACATGAATGATCACACAAACTTCTTCTTCAAGACATGCTTGCAATAAGCTCAACACTCACATGACCAATCTTTGGATAATTCCTTAATAGCACCTTGGTCAACACATAAACTCCTTGAAACCAACACATGGACTTCAAGAAATGCCTATGGACAAATCCTTCAAATATAACTCAATGCAACCGTTAGTCCATAGAGAATGTCATCAATTACCAGAACCACACATGGGGGCACCGCATGTCCTTTCAATCTCCCCCATTTTGGTAATTGATGACAATCACTTTCAAGAGAGTTATATAAGGAATTATGCATCACCATGCTATGCAACAACCAATAATGCATGCGTAGGAGATGCGTATGCTTAGGGACAAAGCAAAGCTAGAAGAGACAACTCTCTAAACTTCTCCACAAAACTCTCTGAAACTTCTCCCCCATTGGCATCGATTGCCAAAATGGGCGAAAAGCTTAGAAGGCCAATATAAATTGTGGTCCTCCATAAATTGTGTATTTCTCAACAAGAGAGTGGAATGCCATACACATATCAAAAGGTAATACTTGGAGGAAGACCAACTATATTGAGGCCCAAAGATTGCAAAAGGAAGATATGCCACAAAGACATAATCAAAGAGAGAAACAAGCAATCAAGCAATCAAAAGATACCAATTGAAGCAAGCTAGCAAAAGATACCAATTGAACCAACTAGGCCAATGATCCTACGAGCCACATGAATAAAGGATATTATGATAAGAGCGGAGCAGTGTTCTAAAGAAACTAGAGAAGCTCCCCATGATTTGTGCACATCAAGAATTTTTGTATTTGGATACAAAGTGCACAAAATAGGATCATAGCTCCCCCAAAATCAATAGAAACTTACAACAAGTGCAAGAGAGCATATAGGAAACTAAGCCTAGTACTTGCAACAAACACATGGTTGAGCAACAAGTAAGAGAGGCAACTTAAGAGTGGGCTCAACCAAAAAGATGTGTGTGAGTCAAGGCAATGCACTTGAGAAGACTAATGTACAGAAGAGCATTAAGCATCAATAAAGTCTTCAAAGAATGAGGCATACGGTGCAAGGCCTATCATTCCCACACACAACTAGCAAATGGGTTCACAAGCTTATTAATAAGCATATAGAGAACCTATGATTGTGACAACCCGCGGTGAAGATAGAAGATGAAAGGCGCATCAAGACGAGGGATGCCAATTAAGATGGCAAAAACCTCGTAAAGATAAGCATGAGGAAAATAATGTTCACCACACAAGAGCGCATCAAGATGCAACGATAGAAGACACACACTCAAGGCAAAAGCTTTCACGGAGCCACCAAAGAAATAACATAAGAAAGACAAGGTGGACGTGAAAGAAAGGATATCATCTAGATATGCAACTTCTCTCAAGTGTATAAGATTCTAGGTAGACGAAATCATGATGATATATATATATATATATATATATATATATATATATATATATATATCTACAAAGAAGGATGTACACCCGAAATAGTTACAACATGAAGGAACAAGATATCCAAAAGGAAGTCATACATATACCAATAAGATATTTGCTTGAGAGCATATCACATGGCTAGATATGGTCTTATTGTATATAAATGATTTCCAACCACACGAACATCAAAGACATCACAACTAGCAACAAGACATCGTTGTTGGGATGCTTTGAGAAAGGAAACAAGTATCACAAGAAAGAATGGATAACATGCCATGATACAACCTACACAAGGTTGATGCAAGAAATGTGTGCATGAAGTATATGAAGATACTTGTTACCAAGATAACATTGGATGGATGTAGTAGATACCAATTGAAGGTACAAAGTAGTTCATTGATCATCCTAGCTTGACTCCAATAAGCACATGGTGACAACACCTTCCTTGTGAGTGAGCCGAGCATCCAATGCATCTCCAATTGTTCCTAGAACAACAACACAAACAAAATGGTACCCAACTCCTATAGATAAGGAAATGAATTTCACGCACAACTCATCCAATTTGAGACTTGGTGGAGTTTCCCCTATATATTGGGTCAAAGAAAGAAAGCATGCCAAAGATACTACACGAAGTTAATATGCATGCTCATGACTTTCAAGAACCGATACCAAATGACAAAGAAATACCAAGAGAAGAAAAGATACCAAATGAATAACTCATCACTTGAAAGATATCAATTGAAAGATACATCAAGGAATGACATATCCATTGATACACACAAAAATAAAGATGTCGAACTCCCAAAAGAGAGAATGGTTCCAAACAAACCAAGCCCTCTACAAAGTTTCATAATGGCACAAAGTACCAAAAGAAACGGCTTGCCTTCCACAAACACACACTTGATAAGGATCACAAGATGAGTGTTTTATAGAGAATAGGATAGCTCCCCCAAGACTAGTGAATTATAGAGAATTTGCATTTGAATACAAAATGCACAAGGTGGGATCACCACCTTCACTATATTTAGAAAACACTAGACAAGGTCAAGAAATTAACAAGATCCACAAGTGGTATGGAATACAATGGGAGTTGACACAATCCTAGGCAAGAGATAAATCAAATAAAAGCAAAGGCCAATGTAAAGATGATCAATAATTTCTACCACACATAAGTGAGTACCAATTGTCAAAAGACAAGAAGTATTTGGAAATAATTCCCGGTGGTAGATAACAAGGATATCCGACGTCACCTTCACACCAAACAAAAAGCAAATTGCAACTTGTAGAGCTAACATGCCACCTAGGAACAAGATAATTTACAATATCAATTCTAGGTGATAATATCTCAAATGTACACATTTCCTAGGCTAGTAATATACACATAGCATATTACTCCCCTGAAAGTGCGTTATATCGACTAGAGGGGGGGGGGTGAATAGGCGATTTTTATGAAAGTCTTCAAAACGTGGACGTTATGAAGACAAACGATAGAAATAAACCTATTACCCTACAGCGGAAGGTAGACTACACTAGGCAAGCCATAGTAAAGTATTCAATAGAGTGAAAGCACAATGACTAATAGCAGCAATGTAGTAAGGATCAGGTAGGAATATATTGTGAAGCCACACAGAACACGCAGTCACTCAGTGAAGACAAAAGATAGTGCGAACATACAATGACTTCACAAGGAGTAACAGTAAGTAAAGGGAAGGGAAGATGAAACCAGTGACTCGCTGAAGACAATGATTTGTTGGACCAGTTCCAGTTGCTGTGACAACTGTACGTCTGGTTAGGGCGGCTAGGTATTTAAACCTTAGGACACACAGTCCCGGACACCCAGTCCTGAACACGCAGCTCAGGACACCCAGTCCTCACCGTATTCCCCTTGAGCTAAGGTCACACAGACCTCGCCCAATCACTCTGGTAAGTCTTCAAGGTAGACTCCCAAACCTTCACAGACTTCGTTCACCGGTAATCCACAATGTCTCTTGGATGCTCAGAACGCGACGCCTAACCGGCTGGAGGATGCACAATCCTCAAGTGTAATAAGTCTTCAGATCACACAGACAAGAAGACTTAAGTGATGCCTAATTCTCTTTGGCTCTAGGTGGTTAGGGCTTTATCCTCGCAAGGAATTCTCTCTCAAAGGCTTCGAGGTGGGTTGCTCTCAAATGACAAAAGCCGTACTCTGAATCTGAGCAGCCAACCGTTTATGGTTGTAGGGGGTGGGCTATTTATAGCCACTTGGCAACCCGACCTGATTTGTCCGAAATGACCCTGGGTCACTAAGGAACTGACACGTGTTCCAACGGTCAGATTTCAAACTCACACGACAACTTTACTTGGGCTTCAAGCAAAGCTGACTTACCCGACTCTGGACAAGATTCGCTCTCAAAGTCTTCACTCGAAGACATAGGTTTTGTTTAAGCATCACTTCGGTCATTCTGACTGGTTCTCTTGGACCCCACTTAACAGTACGATGGTTCCTATGATTCAACACAGAAGAAAGAGAACTACGAAAGATCTAAGTCTTCGAGCTCCATAGGCTTCATGTGGTGTCTTCTCTTGTCATAGTCTTCAATGTGAGTATCTTCATATACCACCTTTGACTTCAATGTCTTCATACATTTTTAGGGGTCATCTCTGGTAGGAAAACCGAATCAATGAGAGACTTCTGCCTGTGTTATCCTGCAATTCTCACAAACACATTAGTCCCTCAACTAGGTTTGTCATCAATACTCCAAAACCAACTAGGGGTGGCACTAGATGCACTTACAGTCTCCCCCTTTTTGGTGATTGATGACAAACTAGTTGAAGTTTTCAACGGGTAATATAATCTGTGAAATTGTAAAGGATAAGGAATTGTCTTCATAAGTTGCAAGGGCTCCCCCTGAAGATGTGCATATAAGTAATTTGCTTTTGGAATGCAAATGCACATGGCAGGTTGTACTTGTGGAGATCCACTTCAACTTATGATGACAATCCACTATGCATGTGAAAGTATATGAAGAAAATGACATGCATAATGGAAAATGGACGTCTGCAGAATGATCTAAGTGCGGAATTTATCATCGCACATGCGGAATTTATCATCGCAACACAAGGTGGCAAATAAGTAGCAGATGACCATCGAGTTTAAGTGTTACAACTCAAAGAACCAAATGTAGCAAAACGAGAGTTGTAAGCACGAAGAAAAATATAAAGCACCCGCCCATATGGACCCGCTTGAAGACTATCAACCTCATATGCTTCTCCCCCTTTTGTCAGTAAGGACCAAAAAGGTTTGAAGACATAGAGCGTCTACTCGTTCCCATGAGGAGTAGGTGAAGCAGCAGGGTCATTGGTTGTGTTTGGCGGTGCTGAAGAGCTTGGAGCAGAGTCGAAGCGTGCTGAAGGAGGTGGCGGTGAAGTAGCATCATCTTCATCCTCGATTACTCTGGCATTCACAGTTGCAGCAGAGGAAGAGAACTCAGAGTCTTCAAGGGATGGAGTTCGTCGCAGCACAGTCCTTCGAGGAGGTGTGGAGTCAAACTTGAATTGCTCAGTGAAGCCATCCTCTTGAAGATCATCTTCAGAACACATCAGTGTTAGCCCTTTCCATGTGCGGTGAGAGGTTTCATGGGCAACAAAAGCATTCTTGGTGGCAAGATTGCGAATGCGATTAACATCCACCAAGAGGCTTTGCACCTGACGCTTCAGCCAGTCATGATGCCTATCCTGTTTCTGATGAAGAGCCACAAGAAGCTCTCAGTCGTTGAGAACACGAGTGCGCTTCTTGGGTCGTGGAGCAGTTGTACTGTCAGTGGCTTTAGTGAGAGCAGGATGCGGTGCATGTGTAGTGCCAGCCAAAGGATACACACGAGTTACGGCTTCAACGCCTTCAACGTTCTGAGTGAAACTTTGATGCTCTGCACTCTGAAGACTGAGATGTTCCTTGGCAGGCTCAGGATAGATGGCTTCAATAGACATATCCACATCAGGCAAAAGGATCCGATGGTTGCGGGCCGAGGGCTGATATGAGATAGCGGAGTGAAGTTTGATCATCCGCATCACCCAAGGGGCGTAGAACTTCAAACCAAACATATCAGAGCCAGATGCAGCAAGTTGGCAAATGAAGAAATCCTGTGTATTGAAGCATTTTCCATGAAGAATGTAGAAGACCAAAGTCTTCATTGCACCTTCCAGCTTGGCATGGGGAGAATGTCCTTTGATTGGCCAGAGAGTTCGCCTTATGATGTGATAAATGGTTCTTGGCAGATACTCAAGGTCTTCAACAAAGAACTCCATGGGATAAGCAGCATCTTGGGGCAATGGCTTCATCATACTGAGCATCTGACTCATATTAGGTTCAATCTTCTAAAAGATACTCTCAATAGCTTCACTATGAAGCTGACAGCCATGCTCGTAGAGATCGCCAGGAGTGGGCAAACCAGTGAGCTCAATGATGTCAAAGGCTTTGGCTTCGTGATGAATGTTTCCTGTCATCCACTCCAGGACCCAAGTCTTCGGATCTCTGCTATACCCGCGGATGTGAAGTGTGGCATAGAATTGGAGCAGCAACTCTTCATTCCAATGCTCTTGGTCAGTGACGAACGGCAGCAGTCCAACCTCTTTGAAGCAATCCAGAGCTTCTTCCAGACAGGGCAAACCAGCTATTGCTTCAATGTCAAGGCGCTTGTGTGGGAAGATGCGACCTTGGTTGTAAAGAACACATGAGTAATAGCTTCGCTGCGGATAACTCCAGAACCGATCAGATGATATTCTTTCCCTGGAGTAGGGGTTCCCGGAGCTGTTGAAGAATGTGTTGTCTGCTCTGAAGCCATTGATATTGAAGGAGCCAGGTGCTGATGCAGGACCTGGGAACCTTGGCAATCTTGGGATTGACTTCTGTACCTGAGGCCTGTGCTCAACATGATAGTCGAATTGGGGACCGGCAGCAGACGCAGGAACAGAAGCAGCGGGATCAGTGGCTTCGCTGACTTCTGGTGCTTTTGTTGGTGAGGGCTCCACATTTGCTTCAGCCATGACAGTGTCAGTGGCTTCAGTGGTGTTGGTGGTGGCAGCTGCAAGATTCTCAACCTCCACTTGACGAGCTGGAGGGTCGCTTATGATCACGTTCTCCTCGAGAACTGCTTCTTGGTGGGACAGGGGAGTAGCAGCTTGTGGTACTTCTTCTTCATCGGCTGATGCAGCCGGAATGTCTTCAGCAGTTTTAGCTTCAGACGTAGAGACTTGAGGCCTTGGACCTTTGCGAAGCCTGCGCAACGCGGGCGACGCCTGTGGAGTTTGTGTTGGCTGGGCCTCAGAGTCTTCTTCCTCTTGTGGGCGATCCACCCACGAAGCATCCTGTGCTATTGGTGTCAGTGGACGACCAATGCTGATGAGTTCACTGTGCGTGAGCACAAGCTATGATACCTGTTCGTGCTCTAGCTGAGGAAGGGCTGCATCATCTTCAACATGGTCATGGTGACCAATGTCCTCAGCAGCAAGGGGATCAGCTGCTGGAAAGTCTTCAGCTTCATGAGCCTCTGTGAAAGCAGGCTCATGGACAGTCAGTTGACGTTCTTGTGGATCGGCGTTGGGGTGAACCATGGAAATGGGTTCAACAATCAAGGCCTCTGTGGGAGCAGCCCGTTCCTTCTTGGTCATTCTTTTCTTCTTGGCGGGGGCAGTAGTAGAGGCTTCAGGATGTTTTCTCTTCCTTGCTTCAGCCTCAGCAGTCCTGGTCTTCTTCAGTTCTGAAGCGGTTGACCTGGCCTTTGGCTTCGGGCCAGTCATGCTAGTTGGGAAGACAAGGGGATCTGCCTCCTGCCTTGGTGCTTCAGGTTCAGCCATAGCGGGCTTCTTCTGCTTCTTGGCAGCCATCCTGGGGTCGATGCCAGGACGCCCAAGGGCCTTGCGCTTCTCAGCCTCATTGTAGGCTTGCATAGACCTATCAGCCAGGACCTTCATGCGCTCACGAGAACCCTGAGCTTCTGCACGTTTCTTTAGAAAGGCTTCCTTGAGCTCGTGCAGCATAATCTTGAAATTCTTCACGTCTTGCACGCTGAGCTTGGCCATATGCTTCTTGAACTGAGATTTCTCAAAGTCAATCTTCTGCTTCAATTCAACAATGCGCTGGGCGATAGCTAACTCTAAAGCAATGGCGCCATGGAAGGCGACACTGAGGCCAATGGGTAGTTGGAGATCGTCGAAGCTGATGTTTGGCGTGTCAAACCATTCATCAATAAAGTTGTGAATGACTGTTACATGAAAGAGAGGCAGATCATTGAAGATTTCTGCTTCTTCTTTGCTCTTGATGAGTTGCTCAAGAGCGTCATATGCAAGATCTTCATCACTTGACAGATCAATGGCATCATTGCGTAGAATGGCAGCAACTGTTAGCTCTTGGCTGGTGTGTGGCAGAGGCATCTTGACCTTCTGGGGCTTGGAGATGCGTGATAAATCTTCGGATTGCACACTGTCTTCAGGAGGTGCAGTTACCAGTGGCTTCGCCCGTGAGATTTTTGGTGAAGGGGCAGGCTTTGAAGCTTTAGGCTTCTTCAACTTCTTTGGCTTCGGCGCTGCAGGCGCTTCATCTGATTCAGCGTCAGCTGCAGGCTCATTCACTGCAATCCCTTGAACCAAGATATGGGTGATGAGGCCTTCAAGGTTGTAGAAAGGACCGACGACATTGGGTTCTGCATCTCATGTGCCATCAGCCCTTGGAGCTGAGGGACCAGGGTTGAAGTCTAGTCCCAATGTCTTCTTGTTTTGCTTCGCTGAGTTCTAGGCAAACTGGAAGTTGCACTTGAACAGAATGTCGTCACGACACCATAGTAGTGACGATGGGTGTGCATCAGCAGGCTGTGGCCCACGGACCATGCAGGGATAGAAGCCTTGTTCAATGGCTTCATCTCTGGACCTGGGTTGAAGATTCTTGTATAGGATGTCTCCCCACGGTCTCTTGATGGCATTTTTCTCAGCATATTCCTGGGTTAGAAATCGGTATTTGAACCATTGTTCTGCCCAATATCTTCGAATCCATTGGATTCGGGTCTGTACAGTTCTGAGAGGTCATCCGGCAGATCTCTAGATGTTTCTCCACGATGCTTTCCGCCACCCTTCCTTGCTGATTTCTCTGAAGCCATGAACTTTAAACTGGAAGGCTTCAACATGTTCAAAGGCTTCAAAGATTTTCGCTTGCTGGACAAACAGGAACTTGCTTCAGGAGAATTTATATGATGCTGTAAGAATTCTGCAAATGAATGCAGACTATGAGAACCAAGGGATTCTCCCACGGACATGTACCTGTGATAGCATTAAGGTGCGAGGGAAGGGGAAGAGGTCATATCCATTCTCAGAAGATTTTGAATATAAATCAGTTTAGAAGACATTGACCTCATCGTGCGAAGACATTCACTCATAGATAAGGAGTTGGTTCCAGATTTGTACGAATCCAGAGATCAGTACAAGTGAGGAATCTAACTACTTTGTGAAGCATAAGTGAATATACTAGGCATGTTATGAGATGCAGTATGAGAGAGATCTAACTTGTGTGAATAGAAACTGCTTGTGGTAGAAAGTGACAAAGCCATAGGATCAATGGTGCCGTAAAAAGGAAGTTTTATTTACCACACTAAGAACTGCTAGATGGAGTGGAAGATGAGGCCGAGCAGTTCGATCTTCCGTGCCCTAACTTGGCGACGGAGGACACCTACGGTGATGGTGGAGAGGACGATGTCCGCAGTCGGCGTGAAGACGGCGTCGGAGAGGTTGCGGCAGCGAAGCGCTTCGTCGCCGGCGTCGTCGAGGGCTAGCGGTGGCGCTAGGGTTCGTGCGAGAGTGGAAGAAGAGATAATGACCACCGTGAAGTGTGTATTTATAGGCACAGGGGCGGCACTGCATTATTACACAGGTGCCCCTTGCAATTCGCATCTGAGGAACACATGGCCATCATGCAGAATTTTGGGGTTTGTTCCACGTCCCACGCACGCCTGGATTGTCGGGTGGTCGTTCCTACTTCTCCGGGTTTCATGTGGAGGAATGAGCATTGAAAGTGGACTTAAGGTTTGTCTTTGTATCTTCTGCTGACAAGGACGCAGAGAAGACATTCGACAGTTTCAGTAGAATGCATATGATTTGGAGAGATAGAGTTTGAGATAGATAGCATAGAGAGGTTAGGGTCCGATCACATTCACTTAGTTCAAAAGATTCAACAAGAAGACATAGCTATAAGTGAATGCTGTAGAGGACAGAACACTAGTATATATATATATATATATATATATATAATCAACATAGTGAAGATAATCATGAATACATGTTGAGATTGAAGCCAAACCAAATGTGAAGACATAGCAAGGTAACGCCATGAGTGAAACACTTCAAAATAGAACATTTGGTGGTGGCGTTACCCACCCTATAGGAAGTATTAGACCCAGACACGGCGCACAATTATTGTGGCGCTCCGAAGTCAAATTCCACATTAATGTATTCACACTTAGAATGTATGTCTTCATTGATTGAAGATATACTTTACTTCGTGTGTTGCACATCTAAGTCATCAATATGCATAAGGGTTAGGATGTGTGCCTAATCACAGGACATTTGAGGATTCCAGGATATTTAGCTCACACCGTAACTTGCAAAATCTCCTCTCATCCAAGGGCTTGGTGAAGATATCTGCCAATTGCTCTTCAGTGTTGACGTGTATGATATCAATATCTTCCTTCACAACATGATCTCTGAGAAAGTGATGACGAATTTCAATGTGCTTTGTCTTCGAGTGCTGAACTGGGTTGTTGGCAATCTTGATGGCGCTTTCGTTGTCACAGTAGAGTGGCACTTGCTTCAGATGAATGCCATAGTCCTTGAGTGTTTGCTTCATCCACAGAAGCTGAGCGCAGCAAGATCCAGCAGCAATGTATTCAGATTCAGAAGTGGAGAGAGATACACAGTTCTGCTTCTTTGAAGACCAACATACAAGTGATCGTCCCAGAAAGTGACATGTGCCTGATGTAGACTTGCGATCAACTTTGTCACCAGCATAATCAGCATCCGAGAATCCAACCAGATCAAACTCTGAGCCCTTTGGATACCATAATCCTAGAGTTGGGGTGTGAGCCAAATATCGAAGAATTCGCTTCATAGCTAAGTGATGCGACTCCTTTGGTGCCGCTTGGAATCGAGCACACATGCAAACACTAAGCATAATATCTGGCCTAGATGCACATAGATAAAGTAAAGAACCAATCATGGAGCGGTATACCTTTTGATCGAACTCTTTACCATTGTCGTCAGGACCCAGATGATGCTTGGCTGGCATTGGTGTCGTGAAGCCTTTGCAGTCTTGCATACCGAACTTCTTCAGGCAATCTTTGAGATACTTCTCTTGAGATATGAAGATGCCATTGCGTTGCTGTCGTATTTGAAGACCAAGAAAGAACTTCAGCTCTCCCATCATAGACATTTGATATTGCTCTTGCATCATATATCCAAACTCTTCACTGTACTTCTGATTGGTGCAGCCGAAGATAATGTCATCCACATATATTTGGCACACAAATAGTTCACCATCATATGTCTTTGTGAAGAGAGTGGGGTCGAGAGAACCAGGTATGAAGCCTTTGCTCTTCAGGAAGTATTTGAGTGTGTCATACCAGGCCCGAGGGGCTTGTTTGAGGCCATACAATGCCTTGTTGAGCTTGTATACCATGTCAAGATGTTTTGGATCTTCAAAGCCAGGAGGTTGTGCAACATACACTTCTTCTTCAATCTTGCCATTGAGGAAGGCGCTCTTCACATCCATTTGATAAAGAAGTATGTTGTGATGATTTGCATAGGCCAGCAGTATGCGTATGGCTTCAAGTCTAGCCACATGAGCAAATGTTTCATCGAAGTCAATGCCTTCCGCTTGAGTATATCCTTGAGCAACAAGACGAGCTTTGTTTCTGACAACTTGACCATGCTCATCTTGCTTGTTGTGGTATATCCATTTGGTGCCTATTATGTTGTGCTTCTGAGGATCAGGACGCTTGACCAGTTCCCATACATTATTCAGCTCAAACCGTTGAAGCTCGTCTTGAATAGCTTGAATCCATTCAGGTTCCATGAAGGCTTCTTCAACTTTCTTGGGTTCTGTTATTGAGACGAATGCGAAGTTCCCACAGAAATTTGCTAGCTGAGTTGCCCTTGAACGAGTGAGTGGACCGGGTGCATTGATGCTATCAATTATTCTTTCAATCTGCACTTCATTGGCAACACGAGGATGTACAGGGCGAAGATTTTGCTCTTGCTGATCATTGTCGTTGTTAGAAGGAATGTCTTCAGGCTAAGCATTGTCTTCATGTTGATCAGGTGCTGAGATGATAAGTTCTTCTTCAGGATGAGCTTCAGAAGGTATAATTTCTCCAGTTCCCATTAGCTTGATTGATTCACTGGATAGAACTTCATCTAGCACATTTGGCAGTTGCTCTCTTTGTGAACCGTTGGTCTCATCGAACCGCACATCCACTGTTTCAACCACTTTGTAATGAAAGAGATTGAAGACTCTGTAGGAGTGCGAATCCTTTCCATATCCAAGCATAAAACACTCATGTGCTTTTGGTGCAAACTTTGAGGTGTGATGTGGGTCCTTGATCCAGCACCTGGCGCCAAATACTCTGAAGTAACTGACATTTGGCTTCTTGCCAGTAAGGAGCTCATAAGATGTCTTGTTCAGAAGCTTGTGAAGATAAACACGATTGATTGTATGGCATGCAGTATCAATGGCTTTAGGCCAGAATTTTCTTGGAGTCTTGTATTCATCTAGCATTGTTCTGGCCATCTCAATGAGTGTTCTGTTCTTGCGTTCGACGACCCCATTCTGCTGTGGCGTGTACGGGGCTGAGAATTCATGTGTGATGCCCAAGGTATCAAGATATGTATCAAGGCCAGTGTTCTTGAATTCAGTGCCATTGTCACTTCTGATATGCTTTATCTTGGCGCCATAGTTGTTCATTGCTCGATTGGCGAAGCGTCTGAAGACATCCTGCACTTCAGTCTTGTAAAGGATTATGTGCACCCAAGTATATCTAGAATAATCATCAACAATGACAAAGCCATAGAGACAAGCAATAGTAGTAAGAGTTGAGTAATGAGTGGGACCGAAAAGATCCATGTGGAGCAGTTCGAAGGGTCGAGTAGTGGTCATGATTGTCTTCGAGGGATGTTTGGCCCTCGTCATCTTTCCTGCCTCACAGGCACCGCATAAGTGATCTTTCTTGAACTTGATGCCCTCGATGCCTATGACATGCTTCTTCTTTGCTAGGGTGTGGAGGTTCCTCATGCCAGCATGACCAAGCCTCCGATGCCAGAGCCAGCATTCTGAAGCTTTTGCTAGAAGACATATGGCAAGCTGTGGTCCTGCTGAGAAATCTACCACGTATAAATCATCTTTTGGATACCCTTCAAATACTAGAGACTTGTCAGATTCCATTAGAACAAGGCAACGAAATTTTCCAAATATTACGATCATGTTTAAATCGCAAAGCATTGAGACAGACATTAAGTTGAAGCCAAGGGATTCAACAAGCATGACTTTATCCATGTGTTGATCCCTTGAGATTGCAACTCTACCTAGACCCAATACCTTACTTTTACCAGTGTCAGCAAATGTGATGTGGCTCTTGTCGGATGGACGTAAGGTTGAGTCCATAAGAAGGCTTCTTTTGCCAGTCATGTGATTTGTACACCCACTATCAATAATCCATTCTGAAGACGCTGGTGTCGTACCCTATAGTGCAGTTAGGGGGATAGGCTTCACGAAGAGCATTGTGAAGCAAAAACATTTGACGAACCAGTGGGTTATGAAAGCTTAGATCCAGATTAGGACTAATAGGGAGAGTAGCAAGCGATTCAGGAATGAAGTACATAGTAAGATCATTCGGGCATTTGATCTTGCGCCCTACAAGATGTTTAAGGTCCCCAGAAATAGCGTCAGACGATTTTGGTTTTCTGCTGGAGACCTTTCCCTGCAAAAGAGAGTTAAGCTTTCTTAGCCACCCACATCTTCAAGGGTGGCTTAGAAGCAATAAGTCTAAGTGCAGCATCTGAGAACTTTGGCTTTGGATCCCTAGCAAACAGTCTTGCAGGCGGAAAATAGTACTCATAAGAATAAGCAGAATTGTTCTTGGTCTTATGAACATGGTGGTTTGATGAACCGCTCTCATATTCATATGCCTGAGTATGGTTTCCCTGCAAAACATTTGCGTTAGTGCGACTCTGGTGAGTCCTCTGTCTGTATGAAGCCTTTGGACCGTATGAAGCCTTTGGTCTGAGGTTTGTCTTCTTCACGTGAGGTGTCATGATGACATTCACAGGAAGATTCTCCAGACACCTTTTCGGAACCCAGATCTTCTTCATAGGTGGTCCATTCCTGCAGTTAGTACCAATGTACCTGGCAAACACTTCACCACTCTGATTCTTAAACAGTTTATAGTTTGCATCAAATGATTCATCAATGACAATGGGGTTAGCACAAGTGAACCCAGATAGAGTGGATGGATCTGCTGAAAATTCCTTTGCAGCAACCCATGTGGTTTTGGGGTACTACTCAGGTTTCCAGTAAGAGCCATCAGCATTCATTTTCCTTACGAACCCAACACCCTCTTTCCTCGGGTTTCGGTTCAAAATCTGCTTTTTGAGGACATCACATAGTGTCTGATGCCCTTTAAGACTTTTGTACATCCCTGTTTCAAGCAATGTCTTCAACCTAGCATTCTCATCAGCAATAGCAGTGGAATCATCAGCAGAGGGGTTAGTTCCCACATCAACAGTTGAAGATATTGCAATAGTAGCAGTAGTAGAACATTCAGCAACAGTAGTAGCATTATCACGCTCAATGCATTTAAGACATGGTGGTTCAAATCCTTCCTGAGCGGAGCTGATCTGTTCGGCGCGAAGTGACTCATTTTCCTTTTGAAGATCTTCATGAGCCGCTCTCAATTTCTCAAGATCTTGCTTCCTTTGAAGATAATCATAGGAAAGCTTTTCATGAGTTGTTGAGAGAGTTTCATGACGACTTTCAAGTTCCTCATACTTAATGTGAAGATTTTTTATGTCTTCAATTAAGGATTCAGATCGAGTCATTTCAGCACCTAACAGATCATCGCTTCTGTCTAACAGTTTTTGAATATGTTCCATAGCTTTCTGTTGTTCAGTTGCAATTTTAGCAAGTGTTTTGTAGCTGGGTTTTGAACCACAATCAGAGTCATCGTCACTAGATGTTTGATAGTGAGTATTGCGTGTGTTTACCTTGGCACCGCGTGCCATGAAGCAGTAGGTAGAAGCAGAGTAGTCCTTGTCATTTGCATCGGTGTCGGTGATGAAGTCATTGTCTTCAGTGTTGAAGATGGACTTGGCAACGTATGCTGTAGCCAGACTTGCGATGCCTGAATCGGACTCCTCCTCAGACTCCACCTCCGCCTCCTTAGAAGCGGACTCCTCCTCTGAATCCATTTCCTTGCCAACAAACGCACGTGCCTTGCCAGATGAGCTCTTCTTGTGTGATAAAGACTTTGAGGAAGACTTGGAAGAAGACTTTGAGTATTTCTTCTTCTTCTTGTCGTCAGAGTCATATTCCTTGCTCTTCTTCTTCTTTTTGTTCTCATTGTCCCACTGTGGACACTCAGAGATGAAGTGGCCAGGTTTCTTGCACTTGTGACATGTTTTCTTCTTGTAGTCATGAGCAGAAGCTTCATCATTCCTTGAGCTTGATCAGGAAGACTTTCTGAAACCTTTATTCTTGGTGAATTTTTGGAACTTCTTCAGAAGCATAGCAAGTTCCCTTCCAATATCTTCAGGATCATCCGAACTGCTGTCAGATTCTTCTTCAGATGAGGAGACAACTTTTTCCTTCAAGGCACGAGTTCGCCCATAGTTTTGGACCATAGATATCTCTTTTCTCAGAAAGCTGAAACTCATGTGTGTTGAGCCTCTCAAGTATGTCAGACGGATCGAGTGTCTTGAAATCAGGACGTTCTTGAATCATCAGGGCTAGGATGTCAAACGAACTATCAAGTGATCTCAGTAGTGTCTTGACGACTTCATGTTTGGTGATCTCAGTAGCGCCGAGGGCTTGAAGCTCATTTGTGATGCCAGTGAGTCGGTCAAATGTGAGCTGGACATTCTCATTGTCATTTCGCTTGAAGTGGTTGAAGAGGTTGCGAAGGACACTGATTCTCTGATCTCTCTGGGTTGAGACGCCTTCATTGACCTTGGAGAGCTAGTCCCAGACCAGCTTAGATGTTTCCAAAGCACTCACACGGCCATACTGTCCTCTGGTCAGATGACCATAGATGATATTCTTGGCAGTAGAGTCCAGTTGAACGAACTTCTTGACATCAGCAGCAGTGACACCTTCTCCAGCCTTGGGAACGCCATTCTTGACGACATACCATAGGTCGACGTCAATGGCTTCAAGATGCAAGCGCATCTTATTCTTCCAGTAGGGATATTCAGTTCCATCGAAGACGGGGCACACAGCGGAGACTTTAATTATCCCTACAGTCGACATAGCTAAAACTCCAGGTGGTTAAACCGAATCACACAGAACAAGGGAGCACCTTGCTCTGATACTAATTGAAAGTGCGTTATATCGACTAGAGGGGGGGTGAATAGGCGATTTTTATGAAAGTCTTCAAAACGTGGACGTTATGAAGACAAACGATAGAAATAAACCTATTACCCTGCAGCGGAAGGTAGACCACACTAGGCAAGCCATAGTCAAGTATTCAATAGAGTGAAAGCACAATGACTAATAGCAGCAATGTAGTAAGGATCAGGTAGGAAGATATTGTGAAGCCACACAGAACACGCAGTCACTCAGTGAAGACAAAAGATAGTGCGAACATACAATGAATTCACAAGGAGTAACAGTAAGTAAAGGGAAGGGAAGATGAAACCAGTGACTCGCTGAAGACAATGATTTGTTGGACCAGTTCCAGTTGCTGTGACAACTGTACGTCTGGTTAGGGCGGCTAGGTATTTAAACCTTAGGACACACAGTCCCGAACACCCAGTCCTGAACACGCAGCTCAGGACACCCAGTCCTCACCGTATTCCCCTTGAGCTAAGGTCACACAGACCTCGCCCAATCACTCTGGTAAGTCTTCAAGGTAGACTCCCAAACCTTCACAGACTTTGTTCACCGGCAATCCACAATGTCTCTTGGATGCTCAGAACGCGACGCCTAACCGGCTGGAGGATGCACAGTCCTCAAGTGTAATAAGTCTTCAGATCACACAGACAAGAAGACTTAAGTGATGCCTAATTCTCTTTGGCTCTGGGTGGTTAGGGCTTTATCCTCGCAAGGAATTATCTCTCAAAGGCTTCGAGGTGGGTTGCTCTCAAACGACAAAAGCCGTACTCTGAATCTGAGCAGCCAACCATTTATGGTTGTAGGGGGTGGGCTATTTATAGCCACTTGGCAACCCGACCTGATTTGTCCGAAATGACCCTGGGTCACTAAGGAACTGACACGTGTTCCAACGGTCAGATTTCAAACTCACACGACAACTTTACTTGGGCTTCAAGAAAAGCTGACTTGCCCGACTCTGGACAAGATTCGCTCTCAAAGTCTTCACTCGAAGACATAGGTTTTGTTTAAGCATCACTTCGGTCATTCTAACTGGTTCTCTTGGACCCCACTTAACAGTACGGTGGTTCCTATGACTCAACACAGAAGAAAGAGAACTACAAAAGATCTAAGTCTTCGAGCCCCATAGGCTTCATGTGGTGTCTTCTCTTGTCATAGTCTTTAATGTGAGTATCTTCATATACCACCTTTGACTTCAATGTCTTCATACATTTTTAGGGGTCATCTCTGGTAGGAAAACTGAATCAATGAGGGACTTCTACCTGTGTTATCCTGCAATTCTCACAAACACATTAGTCCCTCAACTAGGTTTGTCGTCAATAGTCCAAAACCAACTAGGGGTGGCACTAGATGCACTTACATCCCCCATAATGTGATACCAATTAAAGATAAACAAGAGGCAAAATAATTATCCAACACGAGATAATTAATGGACAATATAGAATTTTGAATTTCTCATGAGAAGACATACCACATAGCGACTAGATAATCTTGAAATATCAATACTAGATGGTATTACTCATGTACACACATATATAGGATTGTGAGGTGCACAAAGCACATCACTCCCCCATAATGGGATATTCCATTAATCTCTCACAAGAGCCAACTAAGAAAAGAACAAGATGCAAAAGGCTCAATGCATGACACACACGTACATGATGTGCAAACCAACACACACATACTTGATTGCTCAAGATAATCAAGTTGGAAGCACAACATATACAAACACATGCAAGGAACAAAACCAAACATGCAAAGGGGTAAGTAACTATCAATGTAAACACTTTAAGCACGAGTTACCGCATGGAGAAACATTGGATATAAGATAGAAACTTGATAATTCGAATAACTTGGCTTGAGACAATTAGAATGATTAAGTCCCCTTAATTCTTCATAAAGTAGCCAAGTCTCCAATGCCCTCCAACAACACCTATTGATCAAGTTTGAGCTTGTTGGTCCCCAACCAAGTTGGGTCCTAAGAGGTTAGTCACAATAGGCTTGGCTACCCGAATGGTTCTCTTCTTGACACCACTTTGAGTACCAACAACTTTGGCAAACACATTGCCAACCTTATCCTTCCCAAGAGAATAGATATCATCAATAATAATTGGGTTGGATAAGTTACCACTAGTGCATGAAGAGGCGAGGTGACCTTTCTCACGACATAAGTAGCAATGTCTACTCTTCACTTTCTTCTCACTTGATTTCTCAACTTGAGAAGCATTAGCTTGAGGATTCTTGGGAAGAGGACTTTCTTCAACTTGTGGTTGAGCATGAGATCGAACTTGTGGCTGCTTCCCTTGTTGCTTGTCACTAATGGCCTTCTTCTTCAATGGGCAAGATCTAACATGATGCCCTTATACTTTGCACTTGAAGCAAACAATCTTGGCTGAATTCTTGACTTGTTCTTGGCCCTTCTTTTTGTTCATATTGGACTTCTTCTTCTTCTTGGAGTTGAATCCAAGTCCACCTTTGTCATTGGGGGATTTTTGCACACTCAAGATATTGTTGAGTGTGAATTTCCCTTCATGACTCTTTTCCAAGTCTTTCTTCAAAGAAGTGACTTGGGCCTTGAGCTCTTTGATTTCCTCTACATGGTTAGTCTCAACACAAGTACTAGAGGAAGTATAAGCTTCATTGTTAGAGCAACAAGGCAAGGAAAGCAATTCATCACAAGACCAACATTGTGAGTAGATGAATTACAAGGACTAGCACATGGCAACATAGAATTTTGACTAGAAGTAGTGCTAGTATCCACATGAGGCTCACTAGATGTTACCTTAGCAATCATGGCCTCATGAGCTGTCTTTAGCACATTATGGTATACTAGAAGATCATCATGAGAGCTTGAGAGATTTTCATGACTTTCTTCCAATTTCCCATAATTGCTAGATAGCAACTCAAGTTGAGCCCGTAGCTCAACATTCTCCTTCAAAATGGATGCTTCACAAGTAATAGAGTTAGTAGCACAAGCATCATCCTTAACAACAAGAGGAGAGGACAACTTGGAAAGCTCTTTTAAATAAGAAGCTTCAAGTTGAGCATGAGACTCGATGAGTTTGATGAGCTTCAAGTTGAGCCATTTTCGAGGTGCTCAAAATCCTCAAGGAGTCTAGCATGAGCAACTTCAAGCTTGGCATTTTTAGTTTCAAAATCATTGGCAACCACAAGAGCTCTATCACGAGATTCCCTCACTCTAGATAATTCTAGAGCAAAAGTCTCCTCAAGAGATTCCTTGGTGGTTTGTTCAAGTTCAAGAGATTGAGAGAGGTCCGCAATCTCATTAGCGTAATCACGCTCATGACCTTCCATTTTATTAATGGTGACCTCATGCTCCTCAAGATGAGATTCCAACTCATCAATATATTTCTTGCCCTCGGTAGCAATAGACATGATTTCCATGAAGTTGGAACGAGCAATTTTATTCTTAAGAAGAGCTTTAAAAATCATTTCCCCCTTAATTTTTAAGGAGGCAACATCATCATTCTCTTCATCATAATCAACATCATCATCACTCTTTCCATCATCAATATCATGACAAGATATATTGGGATTCAAAGTGGGAGATACCTTTGAAGCCTTGGCCATAAGGCAAAATGCAATAGATGATGATTTAGGATCCCTTGAAGCACCATCCAAGACCACATATTGTTCCATGGAGTGTTGGGTTTCCTCTACATTGTTAGCACAACAACTCGAGGAAATACATGCATTTTCATCATGGCAACACGATATAGCAAGCATATCATCATGAGATTTAGTCAAGCAATTTCCACATGATATGCAAGGACTATCAACACAAGCATGTGAAACATTTGGAGTGCTCGAAGTGCTAAAGTCCAAAGATGAAGCATTGCAATGAGAAAGTGATGAAGGATTATCAACAATGAGCCCACTATCATCATTGCAATGAACACCACTACTCACCATGTCATTACCTTGTGGAAAAGCACACGTAGGTGAAGTAGAAGAAGTTGAGAACACAACACGGCCGGAGGTGGAGGGAGAACAATCATCCCCACAAAACTTGGACACGCCATATTTATCTTGAAGCTTTGTCCACAACTCATGAGCATCCCGGAACGACATGAGTTGAAATATAACTACATTGCTCAAAGCATCGAAAAGTGCATTAGAAGCTTGAGCATTGAGATAAGAATTTTTCTCATCCTCTAAAGATAATCTTAGGGGATCCTTTGGAGGAGAAAAACCCATATCTACAATTCACCCTAAATTTGGGTCCATGACCCTAAAGAGATTAAGCATGCGAATTACCCAAACATCAAAATTTGTGCCATCGAAACTAAGAGTGTCAGAGAATCCTAATCCCCTAGTCGACATCTTTACTCTCTAGGTGGTTAAGCCTAACAAAGATAGATGAGGCTCTGATACCAATTGAAAGATCGTGGATGTCGCCTAGAGGGGGGGTGAATAGGCGCTTTTAAAATAATTACGGTTTAGGCTTGAACAAATGCGGAATAAACCTAGCGGTTAATTTGTCAAGCACAAAACCTACAACAACTAGGCTCGCCTATGTGCACAAACAACTTATGCTAAGCAAGATAAACTACTAGGTGATAGCAAGATATATGACAAGAAACAATATGTCTATCACAAGGTAAAGTGCATAAGTAAAGAGCTCGGGTAAGAGATAACCGAGGCACGCGGAGACGACGATGTATCCCGAAGTTCACACCCTTGCAGATGCTAATCTCCGTTTGGAGCAGTGTGGAGGCACAATGCTCCCCAAGAAGCCACTAGGGCCACTATAATCTCCTCACGCCCTCGCACAATGCAAGATGCTGTGATTCCACTAAGGGACCCTTGAGGGCGGTCATCGAACCCATACAAATGGCAACCCGTGGGGGCGGTCACCGAACCCATACACTTTGGCAACCGTTGGGGGCAGTCACCGGTACCCGTCAAATTGCTCAGGGCGATCTCCACAACCTAATTGGAGACCCCAATGCTTGCCCGGAGCTTTATACCATAATCATTGAGCTCCGAACACCACCAACCGTCTAGGGCGCCAAGGCACCCAAGAGGAACAAGATCTAGGGTGCCCAAACACCCAAGAGTAATAAGCTTCTCAAACTTCACTTCCACGTATCACCATGGAGAACTCAAACCGATGCACCAAATGCAATGGCAAGGGCACACGGAGTGCCCAAGTCATTCTCTCTCAAATCCCACCGAAGTAACTAGTGCTCGGGAGGAAAATGAGAGGAAGAACAATAAGGAGAACACCAAGAACTCCAAGATCAAGATCCAAGGGGTTCCCCTCACATAGAGGAGAAAGTGATTGGTGGAAATGTGGATCTAGATCTCCTCTATCTTTTCCCTCAAAAACTAGCAAGAATCCATGGAGGGATTGAGAGTTAGCAAGCTCGAAGAAGGTCAACAATGGGGGAAGAACATGATCTCAAAGGATAAGGTTCATTGGGGAAGAAGACCCCCTTTTATAGGTGGGGAAAATCCAACCGTTATACTCACAGCCCGCACCGAGCGGTACTACCGCTCCAAGGAGCGGTACTACCGCTAGGGCGGTAGTAGCCCTTTGAAACACAACAGCGAGGAGGCAAAAAAGCTAGTAGAACCGTCGGAGCAGTAGTACCACTTGACCTCACGGTACTACCGCTAGGGGTAGCGGTACTACTGCTAAGGGTAGCGGTACTATTGCTTGCGAGCGGTACTAAAAAATTACATCCGTGCCTACCACCGCTGGACTTGTGACGAGTTTTTGGTCCCGAGCGGAAGTAGCCACGGAAGTAGCCACGACAGTACTGATCCAAGCGGTAGTACCGCTCCCAAGAGCGGTAGTACCGCTCCCAATAGCGGTAGTAAAAAATTACATCCGCTCCTGTCCGCGGTAGTACCGCTGCAGCCTTTTCAGAACACCAAAACTACCACAACTTTTGCAAACGGACTCCAAATTCTATGAAACCAAGTTTGTTGGAAAGCTAGCGACAAGGGCTAACAAAATATTGAAATAAATATAAATAAGAAGCAAATTAGGAAAGGCCCATAAGAAAATGGTGAGAACCCTTCCTCGGATAAGACTGGTAAAACCTCCAACACTGAAAACATCATAGAAGACGCATGCGAACTCCGTTTTCGATGAACTCAAGCTTGTCATAAAGATGACCATAAGCTCTAAGACTCACAAAGAGAACCAAACAAGAACCAAGAAACATGATGCAAGGATGCAATGGTTTGAGCTCTCTACTAATGATACAATCAAGCCACCAACTTGAGAGCCCCCCTTGATAGTACGACAAATGATCCTATAACCCAGTCTCCCAACTACCACCACGAGACCGGTAAAATAGAAAGCCTATCAAGGGCAAACCTTTTCCTTGCACATGGTCCACTTGAGCTAGATGATGACGTTCTTGAATCCCTCAAGTTGGACCACCTTTCTTGATTGCGTTGGCTTGATGAAGACTAGATGATTGCTCCCCCATACTCCACTATGGGCGAGCCACTCTTCGGCACATCTTCACAAGTCCATTGACACCTCAATGGATGGCAAGCTTCAAGAACTTGATCTCTTCGTGGTGCTCCACCTGAACTTGCACACGACAATCTTGATGACGATCACCACTTGATGTCATCCTTTCCGTGGGTTGTATGATATCTTCCTCTTGACGCAAGCCCATGGACACGTACCTAACCCCACATAGAACTCTCACATAGACCATGGGTTAGTACACAAAGTGCAATGGACAATGCTTACCATACCATGGGATCACTTGATCCCTCTCGGTACATCTTTTACGCTTTGTGAGTTGATCAACTTGATTCACTCTTGACATAGTCTTGATCAACCTTCAATATTTCCAACTCTCTTCGTTTGGATGATGTCATGAAGGTAAACATGAACGATCACACAATCTTCTTCTTCAAGACATGCTTGCAATAAGCTCAACACTCACATGACCAATCTTTGGATAATTCCTTAATAGCACTTTGGTCAACACATAAACTCCTTGAAACCAACACATGGATTTCAAGAAATGCCTATGGACAAATCCTTCAAATATAACTCAATGCAACCATTAGTCCATAGAGAATGTCATCAATTACCAAAACCACACATGGGGGCACCGCATTCCTTTCACTATGACTTTGCTATGCTTAATGCTTGTCACTAGGGCCCGAGTGCCATGATTTCAGATCTGAACCTATTATGTTTTCATCAATATATGAGAGTTCTTGATCCTATCTTGCAAGTCTATAGTCACCTATTATGTGTTATGATCCGTTAACCCCGAAGTGATAATAATCGGGATACTTACCGGTGATGAACGTAGTTTGAGGAGTTCATGTATTCACTAAGTGTTAATGCTTTGGTCCGGTACTCTATTAAAAGGAGGCCTTAATATCCCTTAGTTTCCAATAGGACCCCGCTGCCACGGGAGGGTCGGACAAAAGATGTCATGCAAGTTCTTTTCCATAAGCACGTATGACTATATTCGAAATACATGCCTACATTACATTGATGAACTGGAGCTAGTTTTGTGTCACCCTAGGTTATGACTGTTACATGATCGATCGCATCCGGCATAATTCTCCATCACCGATCCAATGCCTCACTAGTGCAGAACCGGGCAATAGCACCGGTTCGTAAGGCCCTTTAGTGCCGGTTCGGTAACCGGCACTAAAGTGTGGGCACAAAAGGCCACCCCCCTTTAGTGCCGGTTCGGTAACCGGCACTAAAGTGTGGGCACAAAAGGCCACCCCCTTTAGTATCGATTCAGCACGAACCGGTGCTAAAGGGCAACCACGTGGCACGAGCCAGCTCCGGGGGCAGGGAGCCCTTTAGTACCGGTTGGTGACACCAAACGGTATTAAAAGGTTGGGGGGTTTTGGGTTTATGATTTCTTTTTCATTTAATTTTGTGTTTTCCATTTAATTCTTTTTTGTTTGCTGGTATTTTACGATACTACATATTGTACACGTTATGCATATATATATATATATAAATAGAATTTCTAGTAGAACCGATCATATATATGTAGATATATATATATATCATCGAATGTCTCACAACCACCATTAATTCACACATATATACACACATGTATATATATACAATTAGCTAGCTATATACAATTTCTCCTAATTGGTGCCTTCAGAGCCAGTGGCATTAGCCTAATTGGTGCCTTCGGAGCACGATGACAATTGGAAGTGGTTCATGGGGGCGGTAGCGGGTAATAGTATTCTCCTTTGGGATCTATGACCTGGTCGAGAAAAAATCCCGCTATTTCCTCTTGAATTGCTTCTATGCGCTCCTCGGCTAGGAGCTGCTCCCGCACCTCTCTGAACTATTAAGAAGGAGATCAATATGCATGTGTATTAGTTGTGTGAATATATATCGATAATGGTGTAAAAATTGTGAATAGTGTTCTGACAAACGTACCCAGTCCTATCTTTGAGATCTGCTCCTTTCGGACGCCATCATGCGAATGTTCTCGCAAATGTAGTATGCACACAGATTATTCCCTGGCGCTTGCTTTAGGGCCTTTACAAGAATGGAATTTGATCAGATAATAATTAATCAAGCATGATAATTAAAGAGATGGCAGCTAGCTAGCTAGTACTACTTAATTACTTACCTTGGGTCGATACCATTTCAGCTTTCGTTTCCATTGGCCTGTAGTGACACTGATGAACTTTGCCCAAGCCCTACCCGCCGACAAAGAAAATGAATAAAGGGGTTATTAAATAGTTCATATAAGGAAATGACGAACTAAATAGGCCGAGATATAGTTAATAATGATTGAAATTACCTGTTGACTATCCCAAACAAGATGGTGTAGTCACTTTCTTTTTTAAGTAGTGAGTCCAGTATTTCAACTGTTCCTTCATCAACTTTAATGATTAACAAGATCCAGTGAAATCTGCATGCACACACGTTTGCATGTCTTAATTAAGTGGGCATATGTAAGCAAAAACATGTAGCTAGCTAGTAGGCAAAAACAGAATTTGTAGTACAAGACAGTGTGACTCACTCGAAGTTGTAAGGAAGTAGTATATCTTCATTGGTATTGAGGCGCTTGAAGAACTCTAGCATGCTTTCCTCTACACTTTTTTCATAATATGCATCTAATTTCCATGTGTATTCATTAATGGTATTTGGGTCAATGAACCCAATGCCATAGCGTCCACCTTTTTTCATTTCATACATCTTCATCCTGCATAATACCACAGAAAAGAATATAGTGAGGATAATTACGGGTAATGATTGATCAAAATGATCACTACAGCTAGCTTGAGTCTTAAATTACAGAAAGAAATCACTTACAGACAATAGCAACTGACGATAGATTTGTCGAGTGCGTCTTGATTGTATAACTGAAATAGTTCTGAATACTCAACGGACATAGCTTTCTCATGGAAGTAATGATCCTTCTTGACATTCACCATGAGGGACTCTCGATTGGAAATCTTGGTAATGTCCATGTACCATTGATGCAATTCATACATTCTCGTTGGGAGCTTCTTGACCTCGTCTGGCTCGACCAAAGGTTGGCCCCGGACATATTTCCGTTTTATTTCCTCCTCTCTAAGCAGAGACATGGGCTCGATATCGAGGAGTTTTCCAACAGTGATCACTAGTAGAAAAAGGGTCAAACATGAAGCACATTAGTGCCGGTTTGATTTTGGCCCGGTACTAATGGTACCATTAGTGCCGGTTCGAACGGATTTGCATTAATGCCGGTTCGTGTTGAACCTTTAGTACCAGTTCGTGGCACGAACCGGTACTAAAGGGGTGGTGGCAGGCTAGCGTCAGGCCGGGGCCCCACGATCACCTTTAGTACCGGTTCGTGCCATGAACCGGTACTAAAGGGGTCTGACCTATAGTACCGGTTTGTGACACAAACCGGCACTATAGGGCAATTTTCAAACTCTACCCCCCGGTGTGTCGCCATTTCAGTTCTGAAAAAATCAAAAGAAAATGATAAAAACTTCAAAAAATAAAATCCTTCGAGAGGTAGTTATATTACTACATGTACTAGTTAGGAAAATTTAAAAACTACAATTTGGACATGTTTTGCAAAAAGTGTAGGGAAAATGTAAAACGGCTATAACTTTTGCATACGATGTCGGAAAAAAACGTATAATATATCAAAAAATTCAGCATGAAAATCTGCATCCGATGGAGACCGCCTACAGCCTGTTTGGAATTTTTTAGAATCCTCAAATTCCAAAAGGAAAAAAAGATATGGTCAAATTTCAGTTTGTTTAAAAAAATTTGGTTAAATCTGGTCAAACTACTTATTCAAGAAGTATTAATGTTACTACATAATTATTCAAGAATATTAGTGTTACTAAATAATTATTTCAATTTTTTGAATTTTGGTCAAATCTGGTCAAACTATGGTCTAACTGTGGTCAAACTATGGTCAAACTTATTCAGGAAATATTAGCATTACTAAATAATTACTGTTTTTTTCAATAATAGTTTCAAACTCAAACGGTGAAATGTGTGACTTCATGCTCAAGCTAAACTCCTGAGGGTTAATAGGATTGACATCTTACTATTGTCAGGAAAACAACAAGTGCAGACTCGGAAACGAAGGAGAATAGAACCCGAAAGTTAAGCGTGCTCGGGCTGGAGTAGTGAGAGGGATGGGTGACCGGTCGGGAAGTTAGATGATTTGGAATGAGTGATCCACACTTGAGCAGTTAAGAGAGGTGATTAGAGACTAAATCATCAAATAATTCAATAAAATTAAAAAATTAGAGACTAAAGGGGGGGGGGCCCTTTAGTACCCACCCTTTAGTGCCGGTTATGGAACCGGCACTAAAGGCCCTTACGAACCGGCGCTAAAGCTCCGTTTTCTACTAGTGGATCATGAGCCTTTCAGCCTGCTCAATATGCTCCTCGGTTATTACCACATCGCCCAGCCCGGGAACGTTAACGGTTTGCCCACAATAATATTGGGTGCGCGTACTCTCATGTGTTGTTGGCACAACAAGTGGGGGGATTGATTGTGCCGCCTGTTCTCCCAACTGGGGAACGATTTTACCGCTCCTTTTGCCAGCTGATTTGCTCGAGCTCAAGCTCGCCTCTTTCTGTAGACGTGCTCGATTTAACTTCCTGAGGTGGCGCTCATAGTCTGTGTCAACAGGCTTGGGAGCTGGTGGTCTAGCCATACGAATGAAGTGCTCAATATTTTCCTCAGGCACTTTCTCCCTTGGCGGCGGTGGCAGTTTCGGTGCAAAATGGGCTTCCACCTCGTCCCTCGATATGGCTGCGTTTTCCTCCTCGGACTTGTCGTAAGGCCTCTGCAGAAGAGGCGTGAGGCTGCTTGGACCATATTGAAATGCTTGCCTCCACCTATACCTCCAGTACTACCTCGACTTGTACCGCTACACACCATAGCTGCGGCGGCTCTCTTCCGTGATTGCTGAGGCGGCGAAGACGGCTGATGTGGCTGAGTTGGAGGAGGAGGAGTGGCCTGAAGCTGTGCCGGACTTGGAGGAGGAGTGGCCTGACACTTTGCCGGACTTGGAGGAGGAGGAGTGGCCTGACGCTTTGCCGGACTTGGAGGAGGAGGAGTGGCCTGATGTGTTGGTGGACTTGGAGGAGCGGGAGTCTGCTGACTCGGTGGCGGACTTCGACGAGGGGTCGCCTGACGCGGTGTCGGTGGCCTTCGAAAGATGATGCAATCCTTTCTCCATAGGATGATACGATGGTTGGCCTCTCCTAGTGTGTGCTCCTCGTCACCTCCAGGAATGTCAAGCTCTAGCCCCGAATATTGGTCCACCACCTCATCAACCAAGACACGAGCATAGCCCGCTGGAATCGGGTTGCAATGGAAGGTTGCCTCGGGGGGATTTGTAAAAGCAACGGCGTTCGCAACCTTCATGGATATGTTCTTCATTTTGAAGTGTAGCTCGCAGTTAGTGTTCTCCATGATGTCATCCACTGGGTAGCTATCCAGCAATGCATCGCCCGGGGCGAAACCCATGCTGCTTCTCGGCATGGATGGGACGGTGCTATCCAATGCTGGATCATCCGCTAGCTGCTGAGACCCCCTTTGCTGGCTAAGTGAGTCGATCTGCTCCTGCTGCTGCTGGAATTTGACTGCCAAGTCCACGCGCGTTGATTCTAGGCCTTTAAGGCGTTCATAGTCCTGCTTCCTCTGCTCCTCCTCCATCTTCCTCTTCTTCTCCTCCGCAATCTTCCTTCTCACACGTTTTCTGTAGTCGGCGTTCTAGTCCGAAAACCCCTCATACCACGGAATAACGCCCTTGCGTCGTGTTCTTCCCGGGTGTTCAGGATTTCCCAGGGCACGCGTAAGCTCGTCATTCTCTCTATTGGGCTCGAACACCCCCGGTCGAGCCTCTTCTATTGCAACAAGTATCTTATCTTCGGCTCCATTCAGACATGCCTTCCTCGAAACTAAGCCTGTCTTCGGGTCCAACTCCCCCCCATGCGCATAGAACCAAGAACTTGTAACACCCTCGATGCAGCTATATCTCCCACGTGTCGAAGCACGACTTAGAAGCATAACCGCATTGAAAGCAATGTCGCAAGTGAGGTAATCTTCACACAACCCATGTAATACATAAGGGACAGAGGTACATAGTTGGCTTACAATCGCCACTTCACACAATACATGAATAAAGCATTACATCATCCAGATACAATCAAGGTCCGACTACGGAACCAAAATAAAAGAAGACTACCCCAAAAGCTACACAGATCCCCGATTGACCCCAACTGGGCTCCACTACTGATCAACTAGAACAAAACAACACAAAGGACAAGATATTCATCGAGCTCCTCCTTGAGCGTGGTTGCGTCATCTGCACGGTAACCTCGGCACCTGCAAGCTGGTTTTGGAAGTATCTGTGAGCCACGGGGCCTCAGCAATCTCGCACCCTCGCGATCAAGACTATTTAAGCTTATGGGTAAGGTAAAAGGTATGAGGTGGAGCTGCAGCAAGCGACTAGCATATATGGTGGCTAAACATACGCAAATGAGAGCGAGAAGAGAAGGCAAAGCACGACCGAGAAACTATGATCAAGAAGTGATCCTAGAACTACCTGCGTCAAGCATAACTCCAACACCGTGTTCACTTCCCGGACTCCGCTGGAAAGAGACCATCATGGTTACACACGCAGTTGACTCATTTTAATTAAGTTAAGGTTCAAGTTATCTACAACCGGACATTAACAAATTCCCATCTGCCCATAACCGCCGGCACGGCTTTCAAAAGTTCAAATCCCTGCAGGGGTGTCCCAACTTAGCCCATGACAAGCTCTCATGGTCAACGAAGGATATTCCTTCTAGCGAGAAGACCCGATCAGACTCGGAATCCCGATTACAAGACTTTTCGACAATGGTAAAACAAGTCCAGCAAGACCACCCGATGCGCTGACATCCCGATAGGAGCTGCACATATCTCGTTCTCAGGGCAACACCGGATAAGCAATCCGTACAATTAAAACAAGCCCTCGAGTTTCCCCGAGGTGGCGCTGCAAGGGGCTCTAGTTTGGACCAACACTTAGACAAGCACTGGCCTGGGGGGTTTAAAATAAAGATGACCCTTGGGCTGGCCTAACCCAAGGGAAAAGGCTAGGTGGCAAATGGTAAAACCAATGTTGGGCCTTGCTGGAGGAGTTTTATTCAAAGCGAACTGTCAAGGGGTTCCCATTATAACCCAACCGCGTAAGGAACGCAAAATCTGGGAACATAACACCGATATGACGGAAACTAGGGCGGCAAGAGTGGAACAAAACACCAGGCATAAGGACGAGCCTTCCACCCTTTACCAAGTATATAGATGCATTAATTAAATAAGATATATCGTGATATCCCAACAAAATATCCATGTTCCAACATGGAACAAGCTTCAATCTTCACCTGCAACTAACAACGCTATAAGAGGGGCCGAGCAAAGCGGTAACATAGCCAAACAACGGTTTGCTAGGACAAGGTGGGTTAGAGGCTTGGTTTAACAATATGGGAGGCATGATAAGCAAGTGGTAGGTATCGCAGCATAGGCATAGCAAAAGAGCGAGCAACTAGCAAGCAAAGATAGAAGTGATTTCGAGGGTATGGTCATCTTGCCTAAGATCCCGCAAGGAAGAAGAACGAGTCCCTGAAGAAGAGAAAAGGACATAGTCGAACAGGTCCTCACAAACGCGACGTTACCGGAACCAACCCGAAGAAGCAAACACCGGAAAGAAGCACACAACATAGTAAACAACCAACACATGAACATGTTATGATATGCGGGATGCGGTATGCGATGCATATGCATGATTTGACAAGGAATGATTGAACCTGGCCTCAACTTGAAAATCCAAGTGTGCCACTGGAAAGGTGAGGCGAAATCGCTTGAAAATGATATAAAGAACGCCGGAATCAGAGTCACGGTTTGGAAATGGCAAGCAATTCAAATATGGCACCGGTCTACGATATACAGCAAGTAGCCATCTAAATGCAACAAGATGGACATGCTACAACACTCAATCATGGCAACAAAATACATGGCAGGGATCCATTCATGATGCTTAACACAAGATTAACACTGAGCTACAGCCAACTCATCCATTAACAGGTTCAAACAAGCATGGCAAAAATGCATTTGGTAAACAGATTTCAGACTTAGTGAAATTAGCACTTGTCTGGAATTTCAGATCAGGTAGCACACTTTGGAGCATGAAAACTATATGCTACAGGACCTGAACATGGCAAAGTAAAGCATGGCATGGAGCTACTCAAAGAGCTTAACAAAAGTCCCTTAGTGACCTTGAGCCAAAAGGGATCAGAAAATACATTTGCAAGCATGTGAACATGGCAAAAACATAATCACATCACAGACTTAGTGGAAAACTGGAGCATGCAAATCAGATATTAAGTAAGCATGTTTACAAGCTCGATGCACTCACTACAGAGCAAGTCATGACAATCTAAGCATACTCCAACCAAGAATACACATTATGCAAGCTAGACATGGCAAGAACAATAACATAGCATGCACAGATCAACTACAACATCCTCGGCAAAATCGCTAACAAGTAGACAAACTGCCCAGATTCACGAAATGACAAAAGTAGAGCTCGATTGAGTCAAGCTAGGGTGCTCCATTATTGCAAACAAAGACATGTATGGATAGAGCACTACAAGATTAACAAAACACCCTTACTGATCATCCTCAAAAGAGGCAAGGATCACTAGGAAACAACATGAACATATGGCATATTGATAAAAACAGATCAAGGACTTAGTGGAAATGCTAAGTCCCTGAAATCAGCATTAACGAATGCTCCACTTTGCAAGCTTGTGCTAATCACCACACACATCACAAAAATACATGGGTTGCACCTCTGGATAGCTGGCAAAGCATATAACAAAACACATGTAGAGCTCAGCGGCATATCATGCACACAATAATCATGGCAAAAATGACAAATATCTAATTGGAGCAGCAGATCTGACAATTATCTCAAATAGCATTCTTCCAAAAGCATTTCGGGCATCAAGATGAACTCAAATGAAAATGATGCAATGAGATGAAATGATGTGCTCTCTGAGGCGAACATTTTGATATGCTATATGCCAAAAACGGAGCTACGGATGCGGAGTTACGACATCAACAAGAAAGCAAAATAATTAGGGTTTCGGGGAGAAGTCAACCGTCCAAAATCCTCAGATCCAGATCTGGCGCGGATATCGAGGATCGACGGGTACTATAGCTCGCCGGAGAGAGTTGCGGGCCTCGCCAGACTTGGGCGCGGCGGCCGGATCTGGGTGACGACCTCACCGGAGCGGCACGGGAGGAGGAGGAGGAGGCCAGATCGGGCGGGCGCGACGACGGGGAGCTCCGGCGACGTGAGGCGTAAGGCGGTGGCGGCAGAACTAGCGGCGAGGACACGGGGCACCGGCGAACCTCGTTGGAGACGGCGGGGAACCGGCGGGCGGCGCGGCCCTGGATCCAGGCGGCGGCGGCGGCGACGGGCACGCCAGGCGCGGGGGCGCGGCGACTTGGGC